>NW_006203620.1:75937-81031 GCF_000334495.1 Tupaia belangeri chinensis
ATTGCTAAGACATGGAACCAACTCAAATGCCCACGAACAGATGAATGGATTGAAAAAGTGTGGCAGATATACTCTATGGAATACTATTCAGCCATAAAAGAAACACAAGATCCTGCTTTTTGACAGAAAGTGAATGAATATAGTAGATTTACTGTTGAGTGAAGCAAGCCAGGCTATGAAGGAGAGACATTGTATGTCCCCACTTAATATATTCCGAGTGTCTGCACTCCATGACTGAATCTGATTGACTAAAGGATATAGAAACACAGTAAATAGTTGTGAATACCAGATATAGTGTGGGTGAAAGAGAAGAGTCCGAGGAAGGACATTTAGAATAAAAATAGAGAGGCAAAGCATTAATGAGACAAAGCAATATGGTATTATCTGTTAAAGATAATTTTATTGTATTATCAACAGGTCTAGGAAGAAATGTACACATGTTGGAATATTCACTTTTATAAGCTAAATAACATGATTGAATATATAAAAGAATATGGATTAATTTAAAAAAAAATAAAAGTGGGGAATGTCTTTGCTATCAAAAGTCAGTGGCCATCAAGAAAAATGTTCGTCAACTATGAGATAATAAAAACATTACTTTATTTAGCTCTTTGGAATTAAATGAGGGGAATGTAAAATTATTCTGCTGTTTTTCAGATAAAGAGAAAGGGATTTAATCTCTAATAAATATAACAAACACAAAACATATTTTATTTAAAAATAATAGCTATGAAGTTATGTATAACATACAGCTATAGCTATACAGTGAGAAGGGAGTGATGGTAGATAGACTGATGGGTGCAAAGACTGGAAAACCATTAAGTAAAGAAAGAAAAGAGAGGGAACCAGCAGTTAGCATAATGGCTATGTCGCTGGACTCCCACGTAGTCAACCGCGGTTCGCGTCCCGGACCCGGTGGCTTAAAACTCACGCCAGGTACATGTGCGTGTGTGCCCAAGATCCAGAGAAGAGAACGAAGGAGAAGGGATTGCGGTGTGACCATCCCCCCTGGGGGGTGATTTCTCGCATTCTGTCTCTATGTCTCTCTCTGTCTGTCTGGCGAGTGCACGCGCCCTATAGCGAAAACCTCTCCAAAAAAAAAAAAAAAGAAAGAAAAGAGAAAGGTACATAGAGAGAGACGCTGAAATATTTTCTCATTTAATAAATGTTTATTGAGTACCTTTTGTGTGTCAGGCACTGTGCAGAGTAAATAGATCAATCAAACATGATTCTTGCCCTCAAGAAGCTAGTAACATTTACTTATTTTTATCTCTAGATCAATATAGAAGCAACAAAAAGTATATAAACAGCTATGAAACAAATTATTATTACATAACCATTAAATAAATACAAGTAAAATTATCATAGTAACTCAGAAATAGGGACATGATTAGAGGGAGCAAGGTAGGGCTTCATGGAGGGAGTGATATTTGACTAGTCTTTGAAGGATCGGTCAAATTGGGATATGTAGTGCTGGAGGTAGAGAAGGATTTTCAGGTAGAAGGAACAGCGTGAATGAAGACATGGAAACAGAAAAGGTCAGGGAATAGAGAACAAATAACAAGTTTGGGATAGTGAATAACGCATAAGGAGAGGAGGGAAAGCTAAGTTGGAACATAACTAAGGAATTTATGAACATAGAGGAACACTAGAGTTTGGGAAGCAGGAAATTAACGAGATCTGAACTGTAATTCCAGAAACAAACACTGAAATACAAAGGTGTATACACAGAGGGAAAAATTACTTCTCTGAAGTAGTCGTCCTGTGGCATGCTTTTGGAACACTATCACTAAAAACCATTAAAGTGGTGTTGCACTTTCTAATTGTAGGCATAAATGGAAATATTTAATGTTAATGTTTACCTTTAGGGTCACTAAGTCAACCCAAATATAACTAATGAGGCAAGTCCCACAGACTCACAACCATCCAACAAACTTGCTCTGATCCTAGATTTTTCTTAGACCAAGGAATGTTCAAAAGAACAGACTGTTTTTGCTTCTGAACCACACCAAAGATGTTCTAATGAAGCCCAGATACTGCCGCTTATAAAGACCCTAGCTTTATAAATCCTCTAGAAGGCTCCTTATTATGAAGGATGCTTTTCCTTTGATCTCTCATTCCAGGAAGCCATCGTTAAAGTTCACCTGGGACTACTCCCTATTATGTACTCAATTACACCTGAAACATCTATAGTCAGAGTGTAATGGCAAAGTCTCTCTGGTCAGCCACCACAGATACACAACTGTACTTACAACTTGGGATTTCATAGTTCTAGAAAAGAAAGGCAATGTCAACAAGTAGTAATCAAAACTGGTTCTGTTCTTGCTTTGAAATTTGCAGGTTTAATTCCCCTCTAACTTACCTCACTACGTACTGGAGCATTCATCTAGATGGACACATTGAAAGCATTCCTGGTGTCCTTTAAAGTTTGTCATCTTTGTAGGTATTTCTGAGACTAGTTCTGTAGGACTGAGTCTGTGTGCTATAAACTACAAATGAATTCATAGAATCAGGCAGAATTAAAGGTTTAGTTTCCATTTATTTGGCCATAATAAACTTAGAAACATGCATGTTTGTAGATGAGATTCTGTCTGTATGGTAAAGGTGACTTGGTGACCGGAGAATACAAAACCTTTCCCCTCTCTCTCTCTCTCTCTCTCTATTGTGACATTGGTAAAATCACCTAGCTCAAAACATCTTGAACATGAAGAAGAAATATAACTACAGATGCTGCATACATTAAACATATGTTAATATGTTAATTTATTATACATCACTGTATGCTAACAAATTTAAAGTATTCCTTGCCAAACCCATGCTTGCACATATAGTTAGGAATCTTATCTCTGAGAAGTGTTCCTAAGGATCAAAGAGTTGCCCTTTATAACTGAGATCTCTTTTTTCGCTTGATAAAAGTAATTGCTCACCTACTAACTAGATGGTGACTTTAGAAAGATGGTTTCTCCCCTCTTTTTTTTAATTAATTAATTTATTTTTGTATATACATTCAATCACATTGTTAAGCTTACAATGTGAGCATTTCAATATGTGAACTATCTCCCTAGTCCCATTGATCAAAATATTTTCAACCAATAGCACCACACCAAGTAGTATTCCATAGAGTATATGTGCCACAGTTTTTCAATCCATTCCTCCATACGGGGGCATGGTTCCATGACTTAGCTATTGTGAATAGTGCCGCAATAAACATTGATGTGCAAGCACTTTTCCACTGAAGAATTCTTCTGTTCTTTGGGTAGATACCAAGGAGTGGGATTGCTGGATCAGATGGTAGATCTATTTGTAGATTTTTGAGCAATCTCCAAATTATTCTCCACAGTGACTGGACCAATTTACATTCCCACCAGCAGTGTAAGAGTTTCCCTTTCACCACACCCCCGCCAACACTTATCATTTTTTGTTTTTTTTAATCTTAGACATTTTGACTGGGGTTAGGTGGTACCTCATTGTTGTTTTTATCTGCATTTCCCTTACGATGAGGGATGTTGAACATTTTTTCATATGCCTTTTGGCTATTCGTATGTCATCTTCAGAGAGTGTTTTTTTCAACTCCTTCTCCCATCTTTTAATAGGGTTGATCGTCTTAACCTCTATATTCTCCTCCACACTATGATAGGGTTGATGTTTTTCAAAGGCCCTGCCTGCTATGATTCTATTTATATGTTCATGGGCTTGGAATTAGTTCTCTGAAAAATCTTCAGTGACATCTGAACCTACTCTAACATGAAGTGAGACAAAATTAGTGTGTATTAGGTTGTCTGAAAAGTCATGATGCATTTTTTTTCACAGAAAAATAAAAGTCCTCATGACTTTTCCGACAACCCTATAGATTAATGGCTATCTCTAATTTCAGCCTCTCTTGGAAAGAGATTCATCATTGCTTGGTCTTTTGCTATAGAAAGATTTAGATGGCAGAGCATTTACAAACCACTCCAGGAGAAACTCAAATGACATGTAAATAACAGACTATCATGTTTTATAAAGGTAACTTGTGTCTCTATCTATGATCTATCTATAAAAAATCTTGACCTGGAAAGAAGACATTGACCAGAGACAGGTGAGAGAGAATTCTGTTGCACAGACGCCATTATTTTAATATGCTACAATCAACTAGTCAAATGTAAGATGTGATTAATTAGGTCAACAAGCTTTAGCTAGTGAAAAGGATCAAGTAGAATAATCAATCCATGGAACCAGCAGATGGCATAGTGGTTATGTCACTGGGTTCTGACATGGTTGACCATGGTGGCTTGAAACTCCTGCCAGGTGCATGTGCATGCGTGCCCAAAATCCCAAGAAGAGAATAGGGGAAAATGGAATGTCATGTGGCCATCCCCCCTGGGGAGTGATTTCTCATCTTCTGTACTCTGTCTCTGCAGTGAGCACATGAGCCCTATGGCAATAATCTCTCAAAAGAAAGAAAGAAAGAAAGGAAGGAAGGAAGAAAGAAAGAAAGAAAGAAAGAAAGAAAGAAAGAAAGAAAGAAAGAAAGAAAGAAAGAAAGAAAGAAAGAGAGAGAGAGAGAGAGAGAGAGAGAGAGAGAAAGAAAGAAAGAAGAAAGAAAGAAAGAAAGAAAGAAAGAAAGAAAGAAAGAAAGAAAGAAAGAAAGAAAGAAAGGAGGAAGGAAGGAAGGAAGGAAGGAAGGAAGGAAGGAAGGAAGGAAGGAAGGAAGGAAGAAAGAAAGAAAGAAAGAAAGGTCAATTCATTGTGGGCTTTCTGTCAGTTAATGCTTATTTGAACTGAATGTTCAAATTATATAAAATTGTTTGATGTCACATACATGTGACCACTCAGTGCCTGAAGTATTTTTTTGTTTTGTTTTTGGGATTTTTAAGAGAAAAATTGACCAAAGTCATTAGTAGATAATTTTCAAAAATAACTATAAATAAGCATTAAACATGTGGTGAATGCCCAATCACCCATGTAAACAACAAAGGCTACTATTTCCAGGATGTGGGGAAACAAATTCTCTGCTGACCTATTGGTGGGAAAAAACATTTGCAGAAGCTTTCTGGAAGGTAATTAAGCAATAGAAATTCAAAATTTAGAATTTACATAGTCTCTGATCTAACA
>NW_006203620.1:81064-82711 GCF_000334495.1 Tupaia belangeri chinensis
CCCTACAAGAATAATCAGATAAGGGTACCAAGTTTATGTGAAAGAATATTTATTGCAACATGGTTAATAATTATTAAAATGCGAATAAGTGAAACTTTCATAAATAGTGGTTTGGTTAACTAAGTCACAGTAAAGCCACACATTATAATATTATGCAATTATTTGGGGCCAGCAGGTGGCATAGTGGCCAAAGCACTGGACTCCAACATGGCCCAAGTCCTGAACCTGGTGGCTTGCTTTCTCATTTTCTCTCTCTCTCCTTCTCTGGTGAGTGCACATGCCTTATAGTAAATTTTAAAATAATAATAATAAATAATTTTTAAATTTCTTTTTTCTTTTTTTACTTATATATTTTTATTATTATTCATACATTAAATTACTATACATCATTTAGATTGTGAAGAGACTTCATCCAGCATGATATACACCTCAGTCCAGCCCAGTTGAGACCACCACACACAAACTCGTCAACAGATAATAAACCTTGTCTGTGTCCCACAAGTGTCTTACCTCTCCATTCCACCCCCCCAACTTTCCTATGCTCTTCCCCTCTCACACTCTCTTTCCACTTTGTCTCTAGTGTCCATTACAACTTTTAATACTTTCATGTTTTCCAGTCATTCAGTCTCTACCATAGAGTGCAGACATTCGGTATATGGTTAAGTGGAAACATACATTGTCTCTTTCATAGCCTGACTTGCTTCACTCAGCAACAAATCTTCAATATTCATCCAATTTCTATCAAATTCCAGGACCTTGTTGTTTCTTATGGCTGAACAGTATTCCATGGAGTATAAGTGCCACAATTTTTCAATCCATTCATCTGTTTTTGGACATTTGGGGTGGTCATGAATAAGGCTGCAATGAATATAGATGTGCAAGTGCTTCTCTGACTGAGTGCTCTCCTATCCTTTGAGTAGATATCCAGGAGTGGAATTGCTGAATCATATGGTAGTTCTATGTGAAGGTCTTTGAGGAACCTCCATATTGTTCTCCACAGTGGCTGGACCAATTTACATTCCCACCAACAGTGTAGGATTCTTCCCCTTTCACCACATCTGTTCCTGCACTTATCATTATGTTTTTTTAGTCTTCACCATTCTGACTGGAGTTAAGTGGTATCTCATTGTGGTTTTGATCTGCATCTCCCTTACAATGAGGAATGTTGAGCATTTTTTCATACGCTTTCTGGCTGTTTGTAATGTCTTCCTTAGGGAGTTGTTTATTCATCTCTTTTTCCCAACTTTTAATTGAATTAATCACTTTCTTCCAGGTAAGCTGCTTGAATACCCTATGTATTCTGGTTATCAGTCCCCTATCTGAGGCACAGTTAACAAAACTTCTCTCCCATTCGGAGGGTTGTAGATTTACACTAATTAGAGTGTCCTTTGCTGTACAGAAGCTCCTTAGTCTGATGTAATCCCATCTGTGTAGTTGGGGGATTATTGCCTGTGCATAAGGGGTCTTGTTAAAGAAGTCTTTGCCTACCCCAGTGTCTCCCAGAGTTTCCCCAGTGTTTTGAACCAGAAGTTTTATAGTTTGTGGTCTTAGGTTTAGATCTTTGATCTACTTTGAGTTGATTTTTGTTAATGGTGACAGATGGGGGTTCAGATTCATCTTTCTTCAGGTGGATACCCAGTTTTTCCA
>NW_006203620.1:83768-86574 GCF_000334495.1 Tupaia belangeri chinensis
GATATAGGTCTGTAGTTTTCCTTTTTTGTCATATCCTTATTCATTTTGGGAATGAGGGTAATGGAGGCTTCATAGAATGAATTTGGAAGGGTCCCTTCCTTTTGGCTCTCTCGAAACAGTGTGAGTAGAATGGGGGTTACCTCTCCTTTTTAAAGTTTTGTAAAATTTGGCAATGATGACATCGTGTACCTACCATTTGAACAGAATCCTAACCTGTTTCCTAGCTTTAAGTTTTAAGCAAAGATTCTTAGTATTTCTTTGATTTAAGTTAAAACTGCTTTTCTTGAAATTATCAGCTGAACTTGCTATTGAAAGTAGTTAGATTATTTAAGAAATTGTGTAATCAATACAAGGAGGGGGGGAGGAATGGAAGACAACTGTAGACACCAGAGATAATATGAGAAGAGGGTGGGAAAGGACAGGGTTTCAGAAATAGGGGTGTGTGTGTGTGTATATATATATAGTATATTCTGGATGGGAAATCACATTTTGTATGCTGTGATGATGCTTAGGGAATGAATGTAAATTAAGTTTAAAAAAAAGTTTCAGAAAAAAAACCTAAAGCTGTTTTTCTTGAAACTAAACAAAAAAAAAGCATTAAAAATACCTATTTGATGACCGCGGTAAGCTATATAATCCCAGCTAGGTGCTTCTTTATAGTATGTTCATTCTACTCACTGAGGTTTATGCCTAAAGTCAGACTTGTATATATATAATATATATCAGCAGTGCTTGCTATTCAAAATATTTAGATTAATTAAAATCTTTAGTGAATCAATAAAATGTGGGGGGGAAAGGGCATAGAAAGCAACCATAGATACCAGAGATAGTGTGAGAGGAGGGTGGGAGATGGCAGAGGGTGAGAGATAGGGAATCAAGGATGGGAATAAAAGCAAAATATACAGGATACAAGAAATGGAAAATTATTTGTTGATGATAACACATATGTTGATGTGCTTGATAGAGCCAATATACAGTGTGTTCTGGATGGAGCATCTTATTTTGTATGCTGTAATGATGTACAGTGAATGAATGTAAATAAATAAATTTAAATTAATAAAAAAAAAGTTTTGTAGAATTCAGAAGTGAAACCATCAGGACCTGGGCTTTTACTTGTTGAGAGGTTATTTATTAATAATTCAATCTCATTGCTTGTTATTGGTCTATTCAGGTTTTCTATGTCCTCCTAAGTCAATCTTGGTAGATTATATGTGTCCAGGAATTTGTCCATCTCATCCAGGTTTTCTTCTTTGTTGGCATAGAGTTGTTCAAAAAATCCAAAAATGCCAGGAGAATAAAGATTAGAGCAGAAATAAATGAAATAGAAAATAAGTGAACTATACAGAAAATAAATGAAAGCAAAAGCTGGTTCTTTGAAAAGATAAGCAAGATTGACACACCATTAGCCAGACTAATTAAGAAGAAGAGAGAAAGGAACCAGATAAGTCAAATCTGCAATGAATCAGGTAACATCACAACAGACATAGCAGAAATACAAAGCATCATTAGAGAATTTTTAAATTTATTGATATTATTTATATATTCAATCACTATACATCATTTAGATTGTAAAGAGACTTTATCTAGCATGATATATCTCAGACCACTCCAGTTGAGAATACTATACATGTCATCAACAGGTAATAAACTATATCTGTGTCCCACAAATGTCTTACCTCTCTATTTTTCCCTAAAGTTTCCTTTCCTACACTCCTCCCCTCTCCTACTCTCCTTCCACTTTGTCCCTAGTGTCCATAACAATTTTCAATGTTTTTATACCTTTCAGTCTCTACCATAGAGTGTGACAGTCAGTATATGTTAAGTGGAGATATATGATGTCTCTGTTTGATAGCCTGACTTCCCTCACTCAGCAATAAATCTTCCATATTTGTCCACTTTCTATCAAATGTCTGTCAGGGTCATTTTTTATGGCTGAATAGTATTCCATTGAGTATATGTGCCACACTTTTTAAATCCATCTGTTTGTGGACATTTTGGTTGGTTCCATGTCTTAGCAATTGTGAATAATGCTGCAATAAATATTGATGTGCAAGCACTTTTCTGACTGAGCATTTTCCTGTCCTTTGGGTAGATACTCAGGAGTAGAACTGCTGGATCATATGTTAGTTCTATTTGAAGGTCTTAGAGGAAACTCCATATTGTTCTCCACAGTGATAGGACCAATTTATATTCACACCAAAAATGTAGGAAAGTTCCCATTTCACCATATCACCACCAGCACCAGACCAGATCTCAAAGAAGTTCTCGAGGGAGTCCTATATCAGGAAAATTAACTACAGTCACACAGACTTAGTTCAAAAACTAAGAAAATGGTCAGCTTAATCACAGGGACAAGTCTGGAGTTGAATATTATATCCCAGAATTAAATCTGGAAAATTGAACCACAACAGAAGATAAAGTACATGAGACTGAATTGGTGAAATATAATTTTATGACTTTTGACTAAAACATTGCTGATTTTCTTCTAGGCTTTGTTGTCCGGTTTTGAAGATTTGTGTCCTATCTTGAAATATCGATAGGTTCATGTACCTACCATTTGAACAGAATCCTAACCTGTTTCCTGACTTTAAGTTTTATGCAAAGTTCCTTAAGATTTCTTTAAGTTAAAACTGTTTTTCTTGAAATTTCCGGCTGATTAAAAGTAGTTAGATTGTTTAAGAAATTGTGTGATCAATAAAATGTAGGGGGAAAAGGAATGGAAGACAACTGTAGACACCAGAGAGTGTGAGAAGAGGGTGGGAAAGGACAGACAGTCATAAATAGGGGTTAAAAATATATATATATA
>NW_006203620.1:86988-93490 GCF_000334495.1 Tupaia belangeri chinensis
AAAAAAAAAAGTTTCAGAAAAAAAAAACCTAAAACTGTTTTTCTTGAAATTGAAAACAATGCATTAAAAATACTGATTTGATGACTGCAGTAACCTATAAAACCCCATCAAGGTGCTACTTTATAGAATGTTCATTCTACTCAATGAAGTTTATGCCTAAAGTGAGACTTAGGTTCATGGATATGTATATATCAGCTGTGCTTATTATTCAAAATATTTAGATTTATTAAGATCTTTAGTGAATCAATAAAACGTAGCGGGGGGAAGCCATAAAAAGCAACCATAGATACCAGAGACAGTGTAGGAAGAGGGTGGAAGATGGCAGAGGGTGAGAGATAGGGAATCAAGGATGGGAAAAAGAACAAAATATACAGGAAACAAGAAATGGAAAATTATTTTTTTGGTGATAACACGTATGTTGAGGTGCTTGATTGAGCCAATATACAGTATATTCTCGATAGAATATCTCTTTTAGTATGTTGTAATAATGTGCAGTAAATATATGTACATAAATAAATTTAAATTAAAAAAAAAATTAGCTTTTGACTGAGACTTTGGTACAAATAGAAGATGATATTTTATGTGTCTTTCTCATCTGCCATGTCAAGAAAAAGGAATTAGAAGCTCAGGCTCAAGAAAGTTGAAAAGCTCCTCCTGAACAGCTTTGGCATAGTAAATAGATCACCTGAAGTTGAGAGAAGTTAGCTTATGTTAAGAGATAAATAGACCAAGGGTGCTTTGACTGACTGAAGGTTGAGAGAAAACTGCTGGGAAGAGCTTTTGACCCTAAACTCAGACTCAGGGTGAGTTGATAATGGAAAAATTAAATATTAGAGAGAAAAGTATCAAATTATACTTTAGGCATTTCTTTCTTTTAAAAGGTTATTCAAAATAATTAACTGCTTTGCTCGTTCAAATTTTTGGGTTCAGCTCTTCTAATAAAGAGATTAGTTTTTATAATAAAAAGGAGGAAAAGCTTGCTTAACTATTTTAAACATGTCTGTGACTTAAGCCTTATTGCTTTGGCCCTTGTGACTATAGCAAGCCATTGCCAATAACCCCTTGAAAGTGGAATATGGAAAACTAAAAACATAAAGTAAAAACAAATGTTCAAAGAGATTTACTTTAAGGGTAGGGGTAAGGAATTGAACGTCAGGTTAGGCAGCAGAAGGGGGATAAAGTATAAACTTTAGGGAAATTGTACAGTTCGATCTATGACTTCTATATCTTTTACCCTGACAATATCTCTTATATTTACTCTATAATATTCAGAATATGAACCCTGAGGCCCAGTGAGAGATTCACCTAGCAAGGACAGTTCAGTTATGTTGCCTAAGTTCTCCTTACTTAGCTAGGAAAAGAGATCATAACAGTTTTCTAAATATTTTGAACAATAAGCAATATGAAAGTGCAGAAACTTCTTAATATTTAGTTATCTAAACAAACAAAGGACTCTTCTCCTCCCCCTATTCCCTATGCATTCCAGCTAAATGAGGTCACTGTGGACTGGAATTCAGATGTATGTTTGCTAGAAGATTGTTTTCCTGGCACTAATCTCTTAGTATCCAAGTTATAAATTATGCTCATTAAATACTTTATAGAGATTCAAACTAAATGAAAAAGAAAACAAAGTGCCTCTGACTTTTTTCTGTGAAAATGGAGATCTTATCACAGACCAAATTGGGCCTGCTATTTTGAAATGACTACACTTGGAGGTAGTTCTCTATCCTTCTTTAAGGAGTTCACATCTATTGCAGTTTACATTCAAATGGCGTTTTTGGTAATAGCTGGGTATTGAGCAAAATGTATTTATTTATTTATTTATTTATTTATTTATCTATCTATCTATTTATTTATTTTAGTTTTACCATAGGGCATGTGTGTTTGCTGGAGACAGAGAGAGAAAGTGAGAAAGCACTCCCCCATCCTAGAAGGGATTGCCATGCTGGAATCCTTTCTCCTCCGGAGAGTCTCTCAGGATTTTGACCACACACACACACACACACACACACACACACAAATAGTTCAATTATGTTGCCTAAGTTAAACATGTGTGTGTGTTTCAAGTCATTAGGTCCAAGTGGTAGTCAGCCTAGTAGTCAGCCATGTGGGATCCAGCCACTTTAACAACTACACTACCAGCTGACCATGAGCAAAGTTTCTAAAAGTTACTTCCCAGTGACCCCCTTACACTGGAATTAGGCTTGAATAACACTGAAGATTGGTCACTCTCCGAGGTATAGTTATTTACTAAGTTCTTGCCCAGGCAGAACAAATTGTTGAACTTGAGTGAGCTTTTCCATTTCACCAAAAGAAGATTCAAACCTTGGAGCTCTTTACTCCCGAATGAAAGAGAAAACAGTAAGCATACCTTCCCCACACTAGGTCTTTCACAGGATTTCAATATTAATGAAACTGAGCCCCACAGTACCACTCAACTCCATAAACAGCTTGCAAAGTGATAAACTTCTCTGGGTCATTAAACAAATAAACATTATATTTGTCATGTTTGCATAATTAGACATTGCTATTTACAAGGGTTTTACAAATTTAACTGGAAAAGGGGCATGTGAGTGTACAGGTGGTCCTCAATTTACTAATGAGTTATGTCATAAACAGTTATAAGTCAAGATTCAGAACTTGGAATGCCTTCCTCCATAGAAACAGTGCTATGCACGTGGTGGTCAGGTTTCTAACCAGTCCACAAAAGCTGATTTAACTCACATGGAGCAGAGTTATATTACAACTCTGGAAGGGTTCCAGAGTCCTGAGAGCAGAAGGAAAAGTGTGCTTTCTCTTCATTCTTTGAGTCTTGAGAAAAGTCAAAGAAAAGGTTGAAAAGGGTGGAATCTAAACTGACTTACTTTCATACTTCTTTTCATCTTTTTTCCATCTCTCAGGGATCCATTACTCTTTTCTCTCCAAGCCCACCTCTCTGAGCCTTCATTCTTTTTTTTTTTTTTTGAGAGGTTTTTGCTATAGGGTGCGTGTGCTCACCAGATAGACAGAGAGAGACTGAGAGACAGAAAGCGAGAAATCATCCCCCTTGGGGGGATGGCAACGCCGCAACCCCTTCTCCTCCATTCTCCTCTCGGGATCTTGGGCACACATGCACATGTGCCAGCATGTTTTAAGCCACAGGGTCCGGGATGCGAACCGCGGTCGACTACATGGGAGTCCAGAGACATAGGCATTACGCCAACTGCTGGTCCCTGTGAGCCTTCATTCTTCAAAGCTGCCAACTTCTTCCTTCTTGTCCCAATCAAAATGAAACTGTCAAGTCCTCCCAAACAGCTAGGTTAGTTCACGTTGATTAAGATTAGGATAATTAATTGTTCCTTTCACTCTGAAAGGCACATCTATGATTAAAAGAGGGAGCTTATTAGTACCAAATTAACTCCAGATCACAAAATTTTAGGGAAAATAACCAGATCTAAATCCAGCTTTAAGAAATGATGGACATTTGGGTGTACACAAGGTAGGAGCTATTAGGTTGACAGCAGTCCCTGCTATTTAAATCAGTTCATCAAAGCTGTGCCCCATTTCAACAGCATATTTTCTTCCTTTCTGTCTTACCCTGTGGGGGTCTCTAATGGTTTCAAGTAAGTTCCAAGGATAGTAGCAATAGGTCAGAGGCATTTGTAAGTATTGTAGATCTTGTATAAGTTGAGTCTATCCCATAAGGGTGTCATCAATTCTGGAAATTTGGAAACATTGTGAAATAGGTGGTGTTGCCAGGTGATATCAATACAGGACACTTAATGAGATATCTGGAAGTTCTTGGATTTAGGTCATTCCTTCTAAAAATTATCAAAGGTGCTCTTCTTAGGGATTTTTGTAATTTGCACAGGCCACCAAGACCATTGTTTTCAACTGCATGTTGATTAAAACACAAGTGCTAATGAGGCCAAGGCCAGAGGTTGAATTCCCTCTTGGACCAGTTGGCTTCAATCTGTTCGATGTAACCACAGTTCATAGACATCAGCCCTCTGTCAAGAGGATCCAGAGGAGTGAGTGTAAATAGCTTAAGCTGCATCCATCTATATTTGAGGAAAGCACTACCGAACCCAGAACTAATGATGTTGAGTCCTTTGCAGTATCTTCTGCTACAAAATTCTAATGTGCTCTTAGGAATAGATGGTTTATTTTACAAGGTTGTACCTGTATTACCCTTTTGAAGGGAAATTCCTTCAAAAGTTTCCAAACCCTTTTTTTGTAGAGAAATGGAGAGGAGAGAGAGAGTATAAGTCTGTGTCTGAGGATATCCCTGTATTTCCCTAAAGGAAAATGTGTCCCTGAAAACCATGTGCCCCAGCTGCTTATCTGCTTGTGTTAATCAGTAAGAAAGAACAAAGCCAGGCCTCAGGTGGCAGGGAGTCAGAGAGTGGTGCAGAAGGCTTATAGAAGCCTTTTTGAAGCATGATTTTATGGCTAGTGAAGGGTTCCTGTGCTGTGGAAATGAAGATGCCCTGGAGTTTCATTAGGAATGAAACAGTCACAGAGAGTTATCAAAATTAATGGAGGCTAGTGGAACTACCTGAAGTATATGGATGCCTTTGGTAGTTGCTGCTAGAATTTTGTTTATTTATGAATTTGCTAGAGAACAAGGAAGACTATGTAGAGATACCTTAATGCCTCCCTTAGAATTTTGTGATGTCCAAGGATATGTGGAGGTAGTGATAGGCTCTAGGGTCAAAGTTTCCATGGAAGAGAGATGAAAGAAGATAATGAAGACAAGAGAAACAGAGAGGAGACCAAGAAAGTAATGGATTCCTCAGAGATAAATACATTGGAAGAACTCTTGATAACTATGAATAGGTTTATGTTGCTGCTTCAGAATCATACCATCTTAGTGGGGAAGATGGTGAAGGGGTGGAGAGTGTGGCAAGAGATGGGAGAGAATTGTTGAGAATTGTCCTGAATTCAAGCCAGGCAGTCAAGAAGTAGTCAGTCTTGGGCCAGCAGGGTGGCATGGTGATTAAGGTGTTGGACTCCCACATGGCCAACCACAATTCAAGCCCTGGGTCCATAGCAGCTTAAAAATCACACCAGGCATGTGTGTGCATGCCCTAAATCCTAAGAGGAGAAGGAATTCCTGTGCAAACATCCCCCATCTCATATTCATTTTCCTTCTCTGTCTCTTTCTCCAGCAAGTGCACACACTCTATGACAAAAAAAAAAAAAAGTCTTGTTGACAATGCTAACCTCACAAGGGATCAGGAAGTGCCTCCAGAGAAAATAAGCATCTTCTCCAAGATGGTCTTAGCAATCAATCTCCAAAAAGGGAGTAGTTGCAATATTGCTTTGAATATTGCTTTGTTACGTAGATAAATGTAAGTCTCTAAAGACCTGAGGTGGCTCACCATGTGGCATGTGGCCCAGGTGCTTGACAATGAAGAACAGATACACCTACCTGATAAGTGGATAGCAAGGCCATCTTCATTAGCATCCAAATGTGTAATCAGTGCAGGAGGCAAGGGCACCTTTCATACCAGGTCAGTCAATCTCCTTCCAGTGCAAACCACACTACAATAAGACTTCCCACAACACGTTTTCTGCTCAACTCAATAGAACTTAGAAATTCACCAGCACAACCACATGCTGCCATCAGAGTGTATGCTGACACAGGCACACATGCTTAAAGCAACTCCAGCTTTGAAAATTTAGCAAGCTCCTGTGCTCTGTTTTTTGCTGGCCATTACCTTATGACTTATTTCTTACCAACTGCCTTTCTGCTTTTCTTCTTTGGAAGACTGAAATCTCTATTGGTTACCGGCCATGGCCCACTTGCCTACAGACAGGGGAGACACCAAAATAGGTAGTGAAGAAAGTGTGGTAAAACAGAGCATAAGAAGATTGATTAAGTGTGCACTCCACTTACCCATCTTTGCTCAAGCATTCAATTCAGCTCAGAAATCGCCTCTGCTTTCCCCTTGTCACCACCCCCCTGGAGACTTCCTTCTTACAAGGTCGCCTTACCATATGTACCTGAGATTCAGACAAGCTCCATAGACTGCTGGAACAGTCTAATGCAAAGTGAACACTATATCGAGCTGTTATCCAAATGTACTGTCTACCCACTACCACACAGCTCCATTTTTGGGAATATATTAATATTTGGCTTCATAGCAACCAATCATCTAGATGCTCAATTGAAGATTTTTGTTTGTCTTTTTTCCCAGATCTTTTGGGCATTAGTTAAGCCATTGTCTGATGTATCTAGAGTATATACATTCACAGTCTACCTCCATCAATACCCTGCCATCCACTAGCTTTCACAAAACCCAGAAAAGGAAATAGAAATAGGAAATAGGTTAAACAACTTTGTTTTTAAGCCCCAGGCATCCTGGCTTCCTCGAGAGATCTACATTTCTGCTGTGTTATTTTCTTCTTTTCAAAGGATTCTTACAGGTTAGATGAGACCTGAAGGAAGTACTCATCTACAGCCCAGTTAGTTGGTTGTCAAAAACGGGGGGGGGGGGGGAAAGGGGGGAAAAAAAAA
>NW_006203620.1:93872-103362 GCF_000334495.1 Tupaia belangeri chinensis
CAGTTGTGGTTGGTAAAAAAACGGGGGGGGGGGGGGACAATAGGGAAAAAAAAAACAAATAATATGTTTAATTGACATAAAAATGAAAAGTTATTTGTTGGTGATAATGTATATGGTAATGTCTTTACTTTGACTGATATGCACTGTATTCATGCTCAGGAAAACCATGGTGTACACTCTAAAAATGTAAAACGATTAAATGTAGATAAATATATATACACACACACATATAATATATTTATATTTAAAAAATAAAAATAAACCAATTTTCCAAGAACTTAATCTTAATGTAAGATAATAATATTTATACTTATTTTGAATAGTGTCTTATACTTAATTTCATATTCAATGTAAATAATGTATTATATAGATTCTGGCAGGCAGGTAGATGCTCAATAAATGTGGAATTTAAAAAAAGGTATGAGAAGAGCAAAAGAATATAAACTCATATCAATCATCCCAGAACCTGTGTGATGATTTCAAGGAAGCAAAACTTTCTTCCTCTGTTCCACCCTCCCCTCTTTAAAGTAAACCTTCTTCTCAACATGCTTTTCTCTCCTAGCTTCAGTTGTCTTTTACTATCCCCTCATTTCTTCCAATCCATAAGGGGAAAAGGTGCTTACTAAGATTGACAAAAGTAATGGGATGTGTTTACAACTCATTAATCAGAAATACAGTCTTATTCTAAGCAGTTCCTATTTGGAATACTTCTAAGTTGTTTTTCTTAGAGATTCAAATTATGTTTGCCTCCTTTAAATATCATATCCATTGATCTCTATTTTACATTACATATATTCATATCTTAATAATAATGAGAACCATAATAGTAATACTTAACACATTTCATTGGAGAATCTCAAAGCATTCCCAAATCTTTTAGACTCTGAACAAGCCTTTAGCAAGGCCAGTAGTAAGAGCATACCACCATAGCCTAACTTCCATTAACTGGCAACCAGCTCACCCTAAATCTCAAATATTTGGACTATTTAGGACCACTCTGATTTCTAAAAAGGTGAACAACTTGAAAATATTTTCTATCACTCATTCTTGCATGTATTCCACCCTTCCTGTACCAGGGCTGGGAATATACAGATGGCTTTGTCCTTAAGGAGCTCACAGTACAGCTAAACAAAAACAACGAGTAGGCCTTGTCTCAAAATTCTAAGCACATTAATCTCAACTCCTTGGTCTCCAAAGCTCTTTATTTTTCTCACAAAACCAAGAGCAGCTTCTTATAAAGACATTTCCTCAGTAAATAATCAGACTGTTCCATTAACTAGAGCTCTAAACTCTTCAGTACATGGAACACTCAAGGCATCATTGGCCCTCATTTTGGTAAGATATACTGTTAATGCTCAAACTTGAGGACCTCCACTCCAAACCATATTTCACTGTTTGTATTGAGATCTAAAGGCTATCAGGACAGTATGCCAACCCCTAAGGAAGCTTTGTAGATGCCACAATTGTCCAGTTATTTGGGTGGGTACTGGGACATACTGAGAATGTCAAAACTAATGGTTGTGAAAAAGGATGGTAGTGTTATGGGCTCAGGCAAGCTCCCAAATCAGAGTATGCAGGGGAGCTCCAGGGCCTCTCTGAGGTTTTGGAGCTTATCCAGGAGAATTCTAAGAATCATAGCTCTCTGTTTACCCACGCCACTTCTACAATTTTGCTGAAAGGAAAGAGAGCAGACAAAAATGTATGGCAACAACTAAAGCCTAAAGCAAACTCTTTGCCCCAATATCAATCCCTGGGAAGTCCCAGAAATTCCCAAATAATAGCATTTTACTTTGGCATGACAATTTTAAGACACCTTGGCAGTTTCTGTTTTATTAAATACTCACAAAATTCCTAGGAGGTACATTAATTATTAACCTCATTTTATAAATGAGGAACTGAGGTCCACAGAGATTAAATGACTTGTCAATAAGCAGGCATAGCTGGGACTTGAATCCAACTCTACTAGGATCCAAATTTTAAATGTTTCTCCTGCCATACTGCATGGACTTTTCAATACACTGGAGCCATAGGGCAGATCTAGAGGCCAAAAAGCAACTGTTGGGGATTTTAAAGCTTGTAAGTTTAATGAGCTAACTGATAACTGCAGGTCAGAAGAACCCTCCATGTAGACAAATTAAAGCACAGAGTGGATAAAGTTTCTTTCCCAGTGTTACACACTGAGTCATTGATTGGGCAAGAATGAGAGACCAGACCTCTGGCCTTCTTGATTCTGTCAATACAACCTAATTATTTCTTAGCTGAATTACTGGTGTGTATGTGTGTGTGTATAATGTGTATGAGTTAGGGGTGGGGGCCGGAGTTGAAGACATAGGAGAAAAAGAACAATCACGAACAAAATAATACTAATGCTTAGAGACCTGAGACCCAAATATTATTTAACCCCAGAATTTAGAGACAAGGTCAGAAAAGTATTATTTTGGCAAAAACATAAACTGGCTGAGAATAACTGGGAAAGTCTTTCCAAAATGTAAATCTACTTATAAGTCCCTGATTAATACAACTGATAAGCCTAGAAATATTTAAAATTTCAACAAGAAGCTCCAAATTTGTCAGGATAACAGTGACTACAAAGAGGACACTTAGAAGATGTAATAAAATTGCTTATCACAGGACCAGCAGTTAGTGTAATGGCTATGTTGCTTAACTCCCATGTAGTTGACCACGGTTCGAGTCCCAAACCCTGTGGCTTAAACTCACACCGGGCGCGTGTGTGTGTGTGCCTAAGATCCCAAGAGGAGAATGGAGGAGAAGGGATTGTGGCGTGGCCATCCCCCATGGGGGGGGTGATTTCTTGCTTTCTATCTCTCTGTCTCTCTCTATTTTACTGGCGAGTGCACGCTTCCTACAGCAAAAACCTCTCAAAAAAAAAAAAAAACAGAAAAAAAATTGCTTATCACTAGCCCATCAGAAGAGATATACTGAAAAAAAAATAAATGGAAAGTTAGGCATTAATCATTTGTTGCTAATATAGCACAAGAGGGGTTACAATAGGCAGTGAGACAGATCCCCATAGATGTCTAGCTCCTCATCTCTAAATGAGCCCTTACCTTTGCTATCTTGACTTCTTCATTCTAATCTTTCTTTGTATCCCCAAATTACCTATTATTCACTGCCTTATGTTCTTTTCTCTCACCCAATCCAATCCACATCTTTGATTCTACAAAGAAAAACAATTCAAAGTGTCATCACCTCAGAAAGAAAATGGGGTTGGCAGAAGAGTGTTGTTACTAGATCCAAACTTCCAGCTCAAGATGAAGAGGCTGTAGTAGCAGAATTCAAGCATTAGCTAGTCATAAGGAAAGAATTTTTCTAGTTGTCAACTTTGTGGGGTGTTTTTGTTTGTTTTTATAATTGTTTATCCTTAAAAATAAATCAATTGCTATATATCATTTGGCTTGTATAGAGAATTTACTCAACATGAAATACACCTCAGACGGCCCAGTTGAGAATGCTATATACATTATCATACACAGGAAGTAAACCATTTTGTGTCCCACAAATGTCTTGCCTCTATTTTCTCTCCCTGATTTCCTTCCCTTCTTCCACCCTCCCTTCACACTGTCTTCAGTGTCCGTATCTAGTTGTCAACTTTGAAATCATACCTAGCCAGCCGCAAAAAAAAATGGTCTTTCTGCACAGTATACTGCAACAACTTTTGCTTCCAGCAGCACAGGGTAAATGAAGGTGGAAATGTTGAATCAGAATTTCTGAACTGTGCTAGTGACATGGTCTTATAGAGGATATTATTGCATGATCTCGATGAACTAGGAATGGCCTATCACCAGCCTCTGCTATACAATGCACACTACCTGCCTCTGGTAGGGAGGTGCAATGTACAGAAACATAAAGGATCTCTCCTCCTCTCCCTTCCTGTCTTTGGGTCTTCCTCTAGTGTTCCTTATTCTCATCAGCCCTTCTTTTCTCCATCCCACCCCCACCCTTGATCCTCTTCCTTCTCATTATCTCTCTTCAAATCTTGCTTCTCCCTGAGGCTCCTATGGAACAAAACAAAGGTCTGCTGCTGTGGTATTAGGGAAATGCTCTTCCTCCAGCTTGCTATACCACAACTCCACATTCCCTAGGGTGGGGGAAACCATGAAGCTGCAAAGACCCTATTGAACTAAGTCCTGTTTTGTACTTGAAACACATAACAATGTGAGTATTACTGACTGGAATTCAAGGAGTAATAAAGCTCATGAGCTGCGCCTAGTCCAAGAAACATTCCCCTAAAAGGAATTCCAAATTGAATAGAACTACCAATGGCTAGAAGTAGAAGAGCCACAGGTCTGAATAAACCAGGATATATGTCTCCATCAGAGAACACAGAGACTCCCTTCCATTTCTTGAAAAAAAAACAGAGGAAGTTACCAAAATGTCAGAGAAAGAATTTAGAACATTCATTGTGATGAAATTCTATGAGTTGCAACAGAGAAGAGACAACGAACTACAGGAGATTAGGAAGTTCTTCCATAATATGAAAGAAGCAATGGACATGCTAAGAAAGAATCAGATGGAACTATTAGAGATGAAGTCTATAATAAAGGAAATCAAAGTATTAAAAGTCAATTGGATGATGATGAAGATTGAATCTCTGACATAGAAGATAAAACTTCTGACAGAGAAAACCACCAAAAAAGATAGAGAAAATATCAAAAAGATAAAAAATAATGGATAATATACAAGAAATACTAGATTTCATTAGAGGCCATAACATCCAAATAATTGGTATCCCAGAAGTGGAAAAAAGTAATAAGGGTATGGAAAATCTATTCCAGGGAATCCTGGAAGAAAATTTCCCAAGTATAGAGGGAAATCAAGCACCCAGACCTAAGAAATACAAAGGACCCCAAATAGAATTAACACAAGAAGACCTTCACCAAGGCACATCTTAGCCAGGCTGGCCAAGACTACAGATAAAGACAAGATACTAAAACTGGCAAGAGAGAGATGGCAAGTGACTTACAAAGTTCATCCCATCAGGCTAACACCGGACTTCTCAATGGAAAAAATACAAGCAAGGAAAAAATGGGAAAACATATAGAAAGTGTTAAGGGAGAAACCATTTCAACAAAGATGATTAAAGTATTCTCAGACAAACAAAACCTGAAAGAATTTGCCAGCACCAAACCAGCTCTTCAAGAATCCCTGAAGAGAGTACTGTTTCAGGAAAACTAAAGAACGAATGGCCAGAAACAAAGGAATAAAAGGCAACCAAGGCAATGGCCAACTTAAAAGTCTGGACGGGTCTGGTAACATCGATAATAACATTGAATGTTAATGGATTAAATTCTCCAATCAAGAGAAACAGACTGACTGAATGGATAATAAAAGCAGAAACTCTCTATCTGTTGCCTACAGGAAACCCACCTCATGGATAAAGACATACATAGACTGAAAGAGAAAGGTTGGAAAAAGGCTTTCCATGCAAATGCGAACCAAAAAAGAGCTGGATTCATGATACTAATTTCTGACAAAATAGGCTTTAAAACAAAATCTGTTTGAAGAGACAAAGAAGGGCACTATATTTTAGTAAAAAGGTCAATCAATCAAAAAGATATAATGCTTACAAATATCTATGCACCTAACACAGGAGCACCCAAAATGTAAAGGAAAGACTGTTAGATATAAAAGGGAGATAGACTGCAACACACCAATTGTTGGAGACCTCAACACCCCACTATCCCCTCTGGACGAATCATCTAGACAAAAAGTAGGTAATGAGATAAAGGATCTAAATGATACCATAAATAAAATGGACACATCTATAAAACTTTCCATCCAAAAGCCACAAGATACACTTTTTTTCTCATCCCCACATGGAATCTTTTCGAAGATTGACACATCATAGGGCACAAGGCAAACCACTACAGATTGAAAAGAATAGAAACTATATCCAGCATCTCTTCTGACCATGATGGAATTAAACTTGAGTTTAATTTCAAGAGAAATCCTCAAAAATACTCAAATACATGGAAACTAAATAACTTACTCCTTAATGACTCCACAAATACTGAAGAAATAAAGACTGAAATCAAAAGATTCATGGAAACCAATGAGAATGAAACACGAGTTTCCATAATCTTTGGGACATTGCTAAAGCAATCATAAGAGGGAAGTTCATAGCAATTAAGGCACATATGAAGAAGACAGGAAAGAGGCAAGTGGATCACCTAACGTTATGCCTCAGAGAATTGGAAAAGCAAATGCAAAAAAAAATTACAAAAAAAAAATCCAGGAGAAAGGAAATAATAAAGATACGAGCAGAAATAAATGCAATAGAAAATAAATGAACTATACAGAAAATAAATGAAAGTAAAAGCTGGTTCTTTGAAAAGATAAACAAAATCGATATTCCACTAGGGAGAGTTATTAAGAAAAAGAGAGAAAGGAACCAGATAAATCAAATCTGCAATGAAGCCGTCAATATAACAACAGACGTAGCAGAAATACAAAACATCATTAGAGGATACTATGAACATCTATATGCCAAGAAACAAAATTTGGATGAGATGGACAAATTCCTGGACACATATAATCTACCAAGATTGAGCTAGGAGGATATAGAAAGTCTAAATAGGCCCATAACAAGCCAGGAGATTCAATCAGTAATAAATAACCTCCCAATAAAGAAAAGCCCTGGCCCTGATGGATTCAGCTCTGAATTCTACAAAACTTTCAAAGAAGAGTTAACCCCCATTCTGCTAAAGTTATTTCCAAAGATCCAAAAGGGTCAATCTCTCCCTAATTCAATCTATAAAGCCTCTATCACCCTTATCCTTAAAACACATAAGAACAGGACAAGGAAGGAAAACTATAGACCAATATCTCTAATGAATATAGACACAAAGATTCTCAACAAGATACTAGCAAATTGTATTCAACAACTTATAAAAAATATTATACATCATGATTAGGTAGGCTTTTATTCCAGGAATACAAGTCGGTTCAACATACGCGAAACCAGGGAACCAGCAGTTAACGTAATGGCTATGTCGCTGGACTCCCACGTAGTCGACCACGGTTCATGTCCCGGACCCAGTGGCTTAAAACACACGCCGGGCGTGTGTGCGTGCATGCCCAAGATCCCGAGAGGAGAATGGAGGAGAAAGGATTGCGGTGTGGCCATCCCCCCTGGGAGGTGATTTCTCGTTTTCTGTCTCTATGTCTCTGCCTGTCTGGCGAGCGCACACGCCCTATAGTGAAAATCTCTCCAAAAAAAAAACATACGCGAAACCATAAACGCAATACTCCATATTAACAGGAAGAAAAATAAAAACCATATGATCATATGAATTGATGCAAAAAAAAATTGATAAGATACAATATCCCTTCATGATCAAGACTCTCGGCAAAATCGGCATAGAAGAGTCATTTCTCAACACAATAAAAGCTATCTATGAAACACCCATAGTGAACATCATCCTCAATGGAGAAAAGCTGAAAGCTTTTCCACTAAAAACAGGTACAAGACAAGGATGTCCACTTTCTCCACTCCTTTTCAATATACTGCTCGAAGTCCTTGCCAAGGCAATCAGAAAACAGGGAAAAAATAAACAGAAAAGAAGGAAAAAAATTAAATAAGAAAAGAAGAGGTAAAACTCTCTTTATTTACAGACGACATGATTGTATACATAGAAGACCCAATGGTTTCCATGAAAAAATTCCTGGAAGTAGGGACCAGCAGTTAGCATAATGGCTATGCTGCTGAACTCCCATGTAGCCAACCGCGGTTTGAGTCCCGGACCTGGTGGCTTAAACTCATGCCAGGCATGTGTGCATGCATGCCCAAGATCCTGAGAGGAGAATGGAGGAGAAGGATTTCAGTGTGGCCATTCCCCCTGGGGGATGATTTCTCACTATCTATCTCTCTGTCTCTCTCTGAATTTCTGGCGAGGGCATGCACCCTACAGCAAAAACCTCTCCATAATTTTTTTTTTAATTTCTGGAAGTAATACATGAATACAGTAAAGTTGCAGGACACAAAAACAACATACAGAAATCTATAGTATTTCTATATATGAACAACAGGCAGATTGAGATAGAACTGAAAATAGTAATTCTATTTGCCATAGCCACAAAAATTATAAGATACTTAGGAATAAATCTAAGCAAAGAATTTAAACACCTCCATAAGATAAATTATAAGATTAAAAAAAATGACACAAAAAATTTGGAAGGACATTCCATGTTCCTGGATTGGAAGAATTAATATAATCAAAATGGCAATTCTACCCAAATTGATCTACATATTTCATGTAATCCCAATCAAATTACCAGACACATTCTTCACAGATCTAGAAAAGACGATCATAAAATTTGTCTGGAATCATAAAAGATCCCGTACTGCAAAAGCAATTCTGCAAAAGAATAGTGGAGTGCATGGCATCTCACTCCCAGACCCAAAAATATACTACAAAGTTGTGGTAATCAAAACAATATGGTACTGGCACAGAAACAGACAGGTGGACCCATGGAACAGAAGAGAGTCCCTTGAAATAAATTCCCAAACATACAGTCAACTGATTTTTGACAAGGGGTACCAGTCAATCCAGTGAGAAAAGGAAAACCTCTTCAGCAAATGATACTGGAAAAAATGGATTTCCATCTGTAGAAAGATGATTCTGAACTCTTACCTCTCACCTTTGACAAAAATCAAGTCAAGGTGGATCAAAGATCTAAACCTAAGACCTCAAACTATAAAACTGCTCCTGGAAAACATTGGGGAAACTCTGAAAGACATTGGGGTGGGCAAAGGCTTCTTAAATAAGACCACCAAAGCACAGTCAATTATCCCCAAAATAGACAAATGGGATTACATCAGACTAAGAAATTTTTTCATGGCAAAATACACAGTAATTAGTGTGAATCAACAGCTCTCCAAATAGGAAAATAAATATTTTTGTAAACTATGCATCAGATAAGGGACTGATAACCAGAATACACAAGGGACTCAAGCAGCTGTTCTGAAAAAAGATGATCAGCCCTATCAAAAGATGGGAGAATGAGTTGAAAATACCACTGTCTAAAGATGACATACGAATAGTCAAAGGGCATGTTAAAAAATGCTCAACATCCCTCATTGAAAGGGAAATTCATATCAAAACAACAATGAGATACCACCTAATCCCACTCAGAATGACTAAGATTTAAAAAAAAATGATGAATGCTGGCGGGGATGTGGTGAAAGGAGAACTCTCTTACGCTGCTGGAGGAATGTAAATTGCCCCAGCCACTGTGGAGAACAATTTGGAGATTACTCAAAAATCTACAAATAGAACTACCATATGCTATCTACCCAAAGAACAGAAGAATTCTTAATCAGAAAAGTGCTTACACATCGATGCTTATTGCGGCACTATTCACAAATGCTAAGACATGGAGCCAACCCGAATGCCCACAAACACATGAATGGATTGAAAAACCATGGCACATATACTCTTTGAAATACTATTCAACCATAAAAAAAACA
>NW_006203620.1:103376-111366 GCF_000334495.1 Tupaia belangeri chinensis
CCAAAAAAAAAAAAAAAAAAGACCCTGGCTTTTGACAGAAAGTGGAAGAATGTAGAAGATTTTCTGCTGAGTGAAGCAAGCTAGGCTTTGAATGACAGGAGAGACATTGTATGTTCCCACTCAATATATACTGAGTGTCCGCACTCTATGACTGAAACTGATTGACTAAGGGATATAGAAACACAGTAAATGGATGTGAATACCAGATACAGTGCGTGTGAAAGAGTAGAGTCTGAGGAAGGACATTTAGAAGAAAAATAGTGAGGTAAAGCATTAATGGGACATGGAAATGTGGTATTATCTGTTGAAGATGATTTTATAGTTTTATCAACTGGACTAGGGAGAAATGTTCACATGTTGAAAATATTCACTTTGTGAGCTAAATAACATGATTGAATGTATAAAAGAAAATGATATTTTTTACAAAATAATAAAAATAAAAGTGAAAAAAAATAAAAAATAAAGTAAAATTTCCTAATTTGTAATAAAAAAAAAACTCATGAGGGTGGGAGCATATTTTTCCCTTTATAAAAATTTTTGGTATTGGCACCTCTTCAGTTCTTTAGCTTTTATATGGAGGATCTGTGCCCAGCAATATAGGGGTAAGTGCTTCAGGAAACCAAGATGCCTTTGTCCTCCTCTGCTGAGAAATGACAAAATATATACAGGGATCACAAAAGCCTTGGGTAACTTTATTCACTGCTTAAGTAATATCCCTACCCCCATTATCTCATTATCTGAGTTCTTTGCAGATGTGGGAAACGAGCCTCTGTCAGTTTACAAGTGACTCATTCCACCTACTAGAAGATATTAAAGATCTATTGGAAGAGAGAAACTAGAATCAGCTAAGAAAACAAGTGATGAACTAAAATCAGACTTTCCAACCTTTAACCTCCAAAATCTAGTTATGTGTTGACTGCTACCAGTTGGGGAAGGGATGTCAAGGATGGAACCAAATTGTGCATTACTCGGAGCCCTGCTTTTATTTTGCCCAAGAATAATCACTGACAAAATCATCTTCCTGCAGCATGATGTCATGGAAAGGGCTCTAAATGGGAAGTCAGGGAAATGAGAAGAATTAAGTGAAAATTTTAAAAAAAGAAAGAAAGAAAGAAAAGAAAATTATTAAATCCCAGATCAAGTGATAGCTCTAACAGAAAGAAAAGATGTGGGAACCAGCAGTTAGCGTAATGGCTATGTCGCTGGACTCCCACGTACTTGACAGCAGTTTGCGTCCCGGACCTGGTGGTTTAAAACTCACGCCAGGCGCGTGTGCGTGAGTGCCCAAGATCCTGAGAGGAGAATGGAGGAGAAGGGATTGCGGCGTGACCATCCCCCCTGGGGGGTGATTTCTTGCTTTCTGTCTCTATGTCTCTCTCTGTCTGTCTGGCGAGCGCACGTGCCCTGTAGCAAAAACCTCTCCAAAAAAAAAAAAAAGAAAGAAAAGATGCTACAAAATCTTTGTCTTTCATAAAGCCTCTTTGCAAATATTGGGTCAATAGTATGAATAAAACTTCAGAAAGAATAGCCACTGAGCAGGTGAAGAGTAAACCCAAACTTATCAATACTGTGGTTTATTGAACAATATTCAGTATTGCCAAAGGAAAAAAAAATGGAAGTCAGAAAATGTAAATAATAACACAGCTCATTGGAAAGCCAAATTTCAGGCACTTATTTAGGAAAGAAAGATGCAACTCATAGTTTGAAAAATGCAGATGGTGTCTCAACAATGCTCCCCACTTAAGCCATATTTTAAAGAGAAGAAAATCATGGTAAAAGGGAAAAATGGGGGAGTCCCATTTGAGGAAATCTGTCCAAATTGTAACTCTGAGTCTCAGAATTTCAGGTAAACTTTTCAGCAGACAGTGATCTCTCTGGAAAGCAGGTGTGCTCATGTGATTTAGTTCAATAAAATAAAGGTCATTGTAGCTCTTGAGCTCTGTTCTTCCTCAAAGCTCCACTTCATAGCCCTCATTCAGAGTTCGAAGAATTGTTAACAGTGCTGAGACTGATACGAATGCAAGAAGCTATAAAAGTAGAAGCAGTATTTTGGTTCTTCCCTCACTGGTAAAATCAAAGAGAAATCATCAATGCAATAAATGCCCCCACCTCTAAATGAACTAGCCTCTAAGCAAAATCCTAAGAGAGAGTTTTAGGTAAGGTTTCATGGGAAGAGGAGGGGGAGTGATGGCCTTCTTCATCAAGTCCAAATAAGGTGTTAGCCATAGCACTTATCTGACTCCTACACACCATCTCAGACAAAAGACCATGCAATAGAAAGGTGTTAATTTAACTTGAAGGTTGAGACAGAGGAACTGGCAACCACCACTGTGCTCTCAGCTGAAACGTGATCTTCTCTGAGAGAAATTTGGTTTCAGCAGCTTCTCTCACAGCCTATTACTAGGGCTGAACTACTAAACTTTACATAACCCTACTTACAAGACAAAACGGTATCTTTCACATATGTATGCTTACAACAATCACTCAACATTGCTGCACTTAAAACATCAGTGAGAAATATCCCAAGACCTTTGTCAGCAAACATTTTGTGGAGACTGTATTCATAGTTGTCCTTTGGGTAGGTGTATCTAACTGCATACACACATTAATGTATTATTTTTCCAACCAATGACTTCAACCTGAGATAATAGCTTTACATGGGAAACTACCTACCACTTTAAGGGGAGAATGGAAGAGAAGGGATTGCAATGTGGCCATCCTCACCTGGGAGATGATTTCTCATTTTCTGTCTCTCTCTCCCATTCTCTCTCTGTCTGTAGAGTGAGTGCACGTGCCCTATAGCAAAAATATCTCTCTCAAAAATAAATTTATTTAGAACCTAAGTATAATTCTTCAATAAAGAACAGTAACTTGTTAACTGAGGTAAGACCCTTGATCTTCCTAAAATCTGTCACCCTATGAAGTAAGATTTTGTTGAGGTTGAGTCTTAAATAAAATCCCAAGACTTACTCTCACACACACTTGAGAAAAATCACTATTTTAAAAGCTGGTTACAATCTGGGTAGGAAGGCATGACTGAAAAGAATTGCAAGAAATTTCTGCTATCTATACTCATAACAATGTTCCTTTTCTTGTAGCTCAGTACTGTTGATTGTGTCTTCCTCATTAATTCGGTCATCCAAAGCTTATGCTTTAAAAGGATTATCCTATTTCTAAAAGCCATTTGCCCAACCAATATATCCCTAACAAGCCCTTTGTGTGCCATTGTACCAGTATCTGATCTTCAGTAAGCTTTTCAGTTAAGTAATCCTGCTGGTGGGAAACATTTAGCCAAAAAGAGAGATAGCTCATTCCAACTACCATCGAATTGTGGTATAAGGAGGATCAGTCCAATGCTGAGTCACTAGTCACTTTCATTCCATAGTCTCAGTGTATTGAACTGGGTACAAGGGAGATAGCAATTAAATTAATTTTCGGTTAATAGACTTGTAACATGTATTGGTCTCATACCCAATATGAGGTTAGAAGCTATCTCTTTATAGATCTTCAATCAACAGTGAAGCTTAATACCATATTTGGATCATGGTAATTACCTTTTAGGAAAACATATTAACCAGCTTTTTTTAGTGTAGATATCACATGTGTATGCCTCTTTGTATCCCTCACAATGCCTTCTTTGCATAGTCCATGATAAGTAAACACCCGCCATGTGTGATTCACTCTATTTTCTTTGGCTTCGTTTATCACAAAACAAGGTACTGCCTAAATCTGAAAATTCAATTTTTGCTCTCAACTCTCAACTCTATATTGCCAATGTGAAATGTATGGGGTTTTCCCTAGTGCAGACCAGATTATGACTTCAGTCTACTACAAGCTTACATCAGTCCAGAGTACTGTGCCAAGTCTGCATTGCAGTTCCATGATCAATTTTACTTCATCTTGAGTTGTACTTCAAAAGCAAAGTCATATGCAAAGTCATATTCATGCAGTAGTTCCAGGATGACTACTTCCATGGCCTCTGCCATATCTGTGGAGTTCGAAGACTTTTCCAGATGTCAGAAAATTTATTCTGACAACAGCTTCTAAGTTCTGTGCTGCCTCCTTAATCATAGCTGCACAGGCAAGATTGACTAAGACTGGACCCATTGTGTAAGCCTGTTTCTGCACATGAGTGATGGGGAGTGGGGTCAGATAGGGCACCACCCACTGTGATATAGGCCACCATATCATCAGGGACTAGTTTGAGTACATTTCTGAAGTTTGGGAAGAACATTTTTTTCTGCCTAGTAGCTGCCAGAGCTAGGGCTGCTAAGACTTTAAGTGGATTTTTCTCCTTTTTGTATTTTAAAATAAAATCCTTAAAACTGTATATAGAACTTAATGTTGTTCTCTATGCTTTTCCTATATTTGCATTTAAAAATTGATTTGATCAAATACAATACAAGTAAAAAAAAAAAAAAAAAGAGGGGAGCCAGCAGCATCTTTCTAGCAACAGAAAAATTGAATAATGGTTTGTACAGTTTTCTTCTGAAAGAAGAGGGTAAGAAATGGCGTATTTGATACTATGCATGTTTTGATAGAAGCTAAGGGTTTTATATACAGGCAAGTTGGAATTAATGCCTAGTTTCTCAAATTGAGGGATTATTGCTAACTGTAACCTAGGGGACTATTTTATAAAGTTAGAACTTCTGAGGACCTAACTAGTTCAAAAAGAAGACTAGGATAACAAACAGCAGACAGCTGGGAGGCAGCGGGCTCAAGTGTGTCTCCACAAACTAGTTGAAAAACTGAAAATGTCATTCCCTACCTAATTCTTTCCTCAACATGACTCCCCCAAACCCACCAGGCTAGCCAGTATTTTCCTTTACTCAAAATACTTTTTAAAGTTGTTTTGACTAAATTGATTGGCCATTTCAGTGTCACTTAGCTACCACTTCATTTCCATAACAAAAAAGTACAAGTTTAGTCCAACACCACCCCCTACTGGTTTGACATTAGAGACCAGGAAACTGTGTGATAAATCTCAGTCTTCTCAAATTATCTTTTATTTTTCTTTAAAGCATTAAAAGCGTCAAGTATCTCACTTTCTATCCCCTCTCCTGAGGAAGAATCACTTTCCCAGTAGTAGGATGATACCATCTCATCTATCCCTTTAGATACTCACGTAACCCTTTTGATTCCAAGATATGTTCACAGTGTCTCCAAACTAGCAGTATCTGGGATGGTGAGGCCCACCACTCCAGCAACAAATGGCCCTATAGAGTATCATGGAGTTGGAATTATAGTCAACAGGTACGCACACAGCAGTAACAGAGGACCACTGCAAGGTGGAAGGAATGTAACTTCACAAAAAAGAATAAAAGTTGCTATTCCCAAATAGTTCTGGGAACCTAAAGGAAAACTAATAATGAGTAATAAACTCTTTACCCCACAAGAAATCAAGTTTATAATGATTCAGGCATAATTATCCTCCTGATTTATATCTTTGTTCCAAGTAACAGTTATACCCAAGATGTTTATATCTGTCAACAGGGTCAAATAAGCATCAAACCCAGATCAGAAAAGCCTGGGCAGAGACTCAGAATCTAAACGTGTGTATTGCAAGGAAAAACATGACTCTCATGCCTTAGGGTTGGATGGAAGGATCTAATAAGTCTGTCTCCCAAATGGAGTTTGTCAAGAGAATTATTGCTAAGACAGTAGGAAAATCTGAAAACAAGTAAAGATAACTTTCAATTATCTATGTTAGGGATATAGAAGAAAAATACATATAGATAATTCAAGAATATTTTCTATTTTCCTTTCTAATGGTTTCTGTTGTTATTCTTAATAGTGTCATGTGAGGTGTTCAGGATAATTGAAAAAACTTCAACAGCTATACTGAAAACTCAGTTCAGGAGTATCTAGAGTTCTCTGCTCTATATTGAAAATATTCAGGATTATCTTTTTTTCTGTTTTAGAAGTTAAAGACAGTAATTACTTGTTTTGCTTCAAAAAGTTCTGTTTTGAGAAGAAAAATAAATAATAAATACAAAACTTAAATTTTTCATCTTGTTCAGCTCAGCCTTATTCAGAGCACTGAACTAGACACTAAGGGTGTAACACATGGTCTCAATTCTTTAGGATATTATTGTCTAAACGAAGAGATTACTAATCAGGAAGCAATTAAGCAACAACCTAAAACAATCTACAAAAGGTTCTTCAAAAAGTTCATGGGAGGGAACCAGCAGTTAGCATAATGGCTATGTCGCTGGACTCCCACGTAGTCAACCGCGGTTCGCGTCCCGGACCCGGTGGCTTAAAACTCACACCAGGCGTGTGTGCATGCGTGCCAAAGTTCCTGAGAGGAGAATGGAGGAGAAGGGATTGTGGCGTGACCATCCCCCCTGGGGGGTGATTTCTCGCTTTCTGTCTCTATGTCTCTCTCTCTCTGTCTGGCGAGCGCACGCGCCCTATAGTGAAAATCTCTCAAAAAAAAAAAGTTCATGGGAAATGTGTATTATGAAAAACCTATATAGAGATTTTTTGAATTATTGCATCAAAATAAACTCATTGTTTAATTCTATTTTCCATAAACTTTTTGAAGTGTCTCCATATGGTTGCAGAAAGATAAATAGTACAGGCAGAGTGCTATAATAGTTCAGAAAATTGGGGGGGGGGAGGTGCTTAATAGGATCTGACTCTATCAATAAAGATTCGATGGAGAAGGTAGGGTTTGATTTGGATCTTGATGAGTGGGTAGGATTTGAATAACTGCAAAGGAACTTAAATCAAAGGCTTTTGGTTTATATTAAGCATGGATTTTGGGAAAGCACTTAGAGAAAGCAATCTTTCTAGCTCAGGTGACTGGGAAAAAACTACAGACAAGGTTAGATTAAGTAGGCTGTACAAGATGGAAGAATGTGAGCCATTAGAAAGTTTTCAGCAGAGAATTACACGAAGAAATTATTTTACTTATTTTTTTTTTCTCAAATTGGTACATAGGATGCATTGAAAGGGGAAAAAGTAAAATCAGGTTAACCTGTTAGATGGCTGTTGAAGTAATACAAGCACAAAACACTGAAAAGGTGGCCATGATGGGAAGTAGGAGTCCAAAAAGTGGTGATAAAAGAAAAACATTATAGGGGCCAGCAGGTGGCATGGTGGTTGGGGCGTTGGAATCCCACATGGTTAACCACAGTTTGAGTCCTAGACCTGGCAGCTTGCTTTCTCACTTTCCCCCTCTCCCAATCTGGTCAAATTTAGAAAATGATGATGATAAATAAAATTAAATAAAATAATTATTTTTTTACAGTCATTATAAGCCAAGTCCAGTTGCATAGTCAGAGCAAAACTGAACTGCAACACTGAAAGCCACATGGTTGACTTTGTGTTCAGATCCCTAACTCAGCTTGAAACCAGGCTGGATATGCATGCACATGTCTAAGACTCTGACAAGTTGGAAAGCTGGTGAAAGGGGATTGTTGAGGGTGTCTTTCCATCTGTCTCTCTCTCACATGTGCATATGTATATGTTAACATGAATAAAATACAAATAAACTTAAAATAGGGAAAAAAAAAAAAGAGACTTTATGAAAGGAGAGTCAATACTTGTTGGCTGTCTGATTGATGACCATGAGAAAATTGATATGAGCTTATAAATTTATTCAGGTTTGTAGGAAAAGATGACTTGAAGTATTAAAAATGTTACATTTTAGATACTGATGAATTATCCAAGAAGTGTGTTGAGAGAAGCTGGAAAGGTGAAACTGAAAGGCAAATGAGGGATCAGGGTTCTTCTTTAAAAGAAAAATACCAGACACTTGCTATGCACTAAGTATTCAGCATGCATACGTGAGTAAGATAAAAGTCCTGCCACCAAGGAGCTTAAAATCTATGGAAGGACAAACAAGAAGATAAAAGGTTATGCTGATGACTATGACAAGAATGAATAGAAGAAGGAAGCGTGAAAGTAAGAAGATGCTATTGCAGTGATCCAAGTGAGAGATGCTGACATCTGTGCATAACATTCAGGTAGAAATGTCAGCAGG
>NW_006203620.1:111378-119888 GCF_000334495.1 Tupaia belangeri chinensis
TGTGATATATAAGGTTGAAATTTAAGGGAAAAGATTGTGCTAAAGCTGTAGAGTTAGAAGTCATCCTCAAATGAGTAGTAATTAAACCATAGACATGAATTAGATCATCCAGGGGGGTGTGTAGGAAAAGAAAAATAGTAGATCAGGAAAGAACCCTGGAGAAAAAAATATTTAAGCAACAGGTAGCAAAAAGAACTATCATACAGTGGCAGAAAATAAAAGTCAAGTTGCAATTAGTTGAGAAATAAATTAGAGGTGAAGACCTGCAGAGAGTAAGGAGATTACCAAACTGAGAGCTTTGCAAAAAATGTTAGTGAATAAGAAGAGCTAAGAGAACCAGTAAATGATGGAGTGAGTGGGAAGCATGGTATGGAAGTCAACTGAGAGAAGTTTTATCGAGGATTTTCATGAATGCCAAATGCAATAGAGAGATAAGGGCAAACAAAGACCAGGGAAAGTGGTGAGAGTCAAAGTCAGATTGCAAAGGGACTCTAGTGGGGAGTGGATAGTGAAGAAATGGCACAGTCAGTATCATTCATTTTTTTAAGAAGTTTGATAGAAAAAAAGATGAAAATATGAGGTTCGGAAAGGAGCTTAGATGAGCAAAGAGAAAAAGGTGGAAGGGTGTGCAAGAGGGACTAGTAGGAGAGATATCCGGGATAGCTCAGATGTCTGTGAAGATACCTGTGAATAAGTGAAGTTAAATGAAAAGGATCCAGTAGAGGGGCATCTCTTGACAATATTCAAGTAAGAGGGAATGAGTGTGAAAAGAAAAATACTTCAGGAGTGCTATTTTGATTAATTAAATGAATTATTCTATATTCAATATATACATGCATATATTGCAGCATAGTCAAACATGGAAATGTTGGCTCAAGCCCAAAGAGCAGACTAGAAGGTTGGGTACCTAGGAAAAAGGCTGCTTCCAATGGCATAGAGGCTGAGAAGAGTAAACTTGGTAGGCATAAAAGAATGATGCAGTCTGGACACCTGGATAACCTGGCTGTCAGGAATCAGAGGAAAGCTACCCTTTTTTCCTTCCTTTTCGAGTATTCCTTGAGGCAAATGTGAATGCTTTCTCTCACTTTAAACGATTGCTGTTACCTGAGTCCAGACCAAATTTGAATTCAAACTGGCACTTCTGGCATGTGCTACATCTTGAAGGTGCCCACAGAGCTCAGGATATCTAGAGACATGTTTGCAATTTCGGCTGCATGCCTATTGCCATTCCTCTTCGGACTGCCTGAGGCCACCACGTAGGCATCTCTAATAGAATCAGGAAACAACTTCTTTCTGGTTTCCTCCCCCCAACCCCAAAGCTTCAGGACTATGATAGAAGCCAGTGGTCTTCCTATAAAGTGTGGAAGGCAAAAAGGGGCTGTCAGTGTGTCATACGATTGGCCACACATTAAAATTGCTTAAGGATCTTTCTTTAACAATAGTACTGATGCCTAGGCCCCACACCTAGCGATTCTGAAATAAGTGTAGCTACTTCATAAGCTCATGACTGACCCTAGATAAATATCAGACTCCAAGAAACTTCTGAAGGAAGGGTAACAGGAGATTTCTAGAACTGTCCCTATGATGTTCCTAGGAGTACCCTAGGAGAAGGTGTCTATGATGCTCTCCAAGCAAACATTTTTCTAAACAACTTTGAGAAGATAAAGAAAAGCTGCCTTGGTACCACCAGTTAATGTAATGGCTATGTCATTGATGTCCCATGTAGCTGACCGCAGTTCGAGTCCCAGACCTGGTGGCTTAAACTCACGCCGGGTGCATATGTCTGTGTGCCCAAGATCCCAAGAGAAGAATGGAGGAGAAGGGATTGTGGCATGACTATCCCCCCCCAGGGGGTGATTTCTAGCTTTGCATCTCTCTGTCTCTTTCTGTCTTTCTGGCGAGTGCACGTGCCCTATAGCAAAAACCTCCTAAAAAAAAAAAAAGAAAAAGAAAAAGAAAGAAACAAAGAAGCTGCCTTAAGGCAAGTATAGGGAAAGGGAAAGGAAAGACAAGGAAGAGTTTGTTCCCTCTGCTTTGCCTTGCTAATATTTTGGAGTGAGTTTTGCAAGTCTATTGAGTATAAGAACTGTTTGTTTGTTTGTTTGTTTGTTTGTTTTCCCATCAGTTACCTCCTGCTCTCTTATTGTTATGTCCCTTTGGGGCAGCAGTCCTGGCATCCAACTGCTTTGCAGGGAATAATTAGAGCCAGGCACATGGAAACAAAGGCAAATCTATGCTCTTTATCTTACCCTTAGAAGTGAGATTACTCTTTTAGAGGACCCATAAGTTGACACTTCTCTGGTAAATTTGAAAGTAAGCCAAAAGGGCATCTATGAAAAGTGCCAGTCAGACTATGCTACTAAAAATTTGGCTCTAGTTAAAATCCCAGTTTTTCTAAAAACAAAACAAACAAACAAACAAGAAACTGTGTTCGTAAAATGTGGTAAGTTAAAAGCATGAAATTCTAAAGTCATATTGCCTTGTTAAGAATCCTTGATACACCATTACAAACTATGTTGCCTTGGGCAAGTAATTTCATTTTTGTGCTTCAGTATCCTCATTTGTAAAATATGGATAATGATAGTACCTACATATAGAATTGTTTAAGGACTAAATAATATATGTCAATGTATTAAAACCTGCCTTGAAGATGATAACTTATATTAAGTACAAGCTATTACCATCATCATTGTTAACATCATCACCAAATGGGTATGTTTTGAAACCAACCTTAGGACTATGATTAAGCTACCTAAAAGGTTATGGGAACCAGCAGTTAGCGTAATGGCTATGTCGCTGGACTCCCACGTGGTCGACCGCGGTTCGTGTCCCGGACCCGGTGGCTTAAAACTCACGCCGGGCGCGTGTGCGTGCGTGCCCAAGATCCCGAGAGGAGAATGGAGGAGAAGGGATTGTGGCGTGACCATCCCCCCTGGGGGGGTGATTTCTCGCTTTCTGTCTCTATGTCTCTGTCTGTCTGGCGAGCGCATGCGCCCTATAGCGAAAACCTCTCAAAAAAAAAAAAAAGGTTATTAATCAATAATCAGCTCCAAATCATGACTTCCTATGTAGGCAATAGCAATGATTTTTTTTGTACCTGTAAAACTTAAATGTGCTTCCATCAAGGGTCTCCCTAACCTGGTACAATTTAGAGAAAGGGTCTTTGCCCTCAAATAAGCATATGTGTCTGAACAGAGCAAGGAAAGATTATAATGCAGGTGCTATATGCTAATGGCTGGCCACTACCAGAGACTGGGGGCTCCCCCTTCAACATTGATGAGTCAGTCATCCAGAAGGCCCCAAGGATATGGATGAAGAAATTAGAAAAGCAAGGAGCATAGGTACTACTTCAACTTGGTATATAGACTGCTGTGGGAGAATTGTGGGTTTTGTCAGCCTGCATAAAGACACTGAAAGTGAAGGTTAAGTATAGAAAGGAGTCTGGTTGAAATGGGGGAGGTTGCAAGAGAACTGAAATTGAAAACAATCACCAGTCTCATAATTCTGCAGTAGCGCAGTAGCCTTCTCACATCTATTTAAGATTATCAAATGCCAGAGGAGGTGATTCCAATATTACAGGTAAATAAAATGAAAATACAAATGGGTTTGGTGATTTATTGCTGGCTCAGTTTTTATTTCCTTTGTACTGTATTGTTTTTAATTAACAAGACTGAAAAATCAGATTCCATGTTTGGATTCATATAGCCCTGTTCCATCCTGGGAACAGCCTACTAGCTCTCTACTGTAGCCATGAAGTACCGAAATAGCTAATGGCATCATCCCTAAGACCCCCGATTGTCTGAAAAGAATCAGCTAGATTGATTAAACCAGTGGCTGTGTATCTGCCTACGCTGAATCATCTTTGATTTTAGTTTCAACTGAATTAGCTTTTGGCGATTTGTTTTTCTCTTCAGGCTGCTTGAGTTCAACAAGTTAAGACAGGTAGTCAGATTCCATAGATTTTTTTTCCCCCACTGTTGCTTCCATGTGCACTTCTTGATTAGCTTGCAGCTCCTGCTGATTGACAGGTATGATGGCTATGTCTGAGCCCTATTTAGGTGGCGTGGCCCAGCCCTGAGGCTCTCTACCTGACCTGAAAGAGCCCTGTCTAATCTGAGATAAACACACTGCCGTGTGTGTGATTTCAGAGTTGGGACATTTCAAACTACTGTGAAGAATCCAATGAATGAAACTACTCATTCTCCAGTTCTACCGTGGTTCCTGGGACAGAGGATCTTCTAAAGTTTGGGATGCCTGGGGCACCTTTCTTCATAAGATAAATATACATGTTGGAGACAACACCGAAATGTTCCTGCCTAGCCGTGAGATTTCTTAATCATTTTCTACCTAGAGACAAGACAACATATAAAACAAATGAACACCAACAATCAAAAAAAATACAAAAACAAAAACAAAAACAAAAAAACATGAGGGTAAGGAACCATGGCACCATAATGGGTGAATAGCAGCAAAATGGGTGAATGTAGTCATCTATTCTACACTGATCTCCTGCAAACTTTGTCAGAAAAAGTGGAAATTGACTGACTAGGGAAATAAGAGAAGGTGGGAACAGGGATTTGCAACTTCGTAATTAATCACTACCCCAGATTTCAGACTAATAGGTTGGCTTTTGGTTACCCTGTAGCCCAAAAGAGTCTCCAGTCTATTAACTCTCTCCTATGTAAAGATAGTACCTCAAGAAGGAGACCAAATTTGAATTGCGTATGTTAGATCTGCACAAACTTTTCCAAGATGAACTTTCTATAGCAGTCACCAATTATAGGGAAAACACTAATACTTCTTTATCCCTTTCTGTGTCTAGCAGGATACTGCCTACATTGTGGATGCTCAACACTGAAATGCAATAACTCTCTTAGTCTCATCCTCTTCTTAGTCCTGATTCTAGGAAACAGCTCAAAAGCAATCTGACCAGTCATATCGTGCTGTGCTGAGAGTTGTTATTTTGTAAGGAGGGAAATTATATGCATTCTAGCTGGCCTTTATTTCCAATGGGATATCAATGGAAGTGATATACTAATTAACAGTTATTCCTAAATAACAATATTCTATAAAATTGTAGCCTTCAGTTTTGGAATGCACATAGATAAGCCTCATATAAAAAAATTTACTCTAGAATATATTTCCCTGCTAATAAACCTACCTTATAAACATCATTACTGCCAATGATTATGTCAAAGAGTGTATACAGGTCACTCAGAAGATTCACCACCTCAGTGGGTTCACTGATGGCTGAGATGGTGGTGAGGCCCACAATGTCACTGAAGTACAAAGTGACCATGTCAAAGTCCTTGGGTTTGACTGTGTGGCCCTTTTTGAGGGATTTAGCAACTGATCTGAGAAACAAACATAGCTAATTCTCAGAAGACATCAGCCTTTCTCCATGCCATGCACACCCTGCCAGAACATAATTTTTCTGAAAACTACTGCCAAGTAAATGATGAGGCAGAAAATGTCACCTGGATAAAAACCTTAACTTATTCAATAATTTTAAAAATATGTATGAAATGCTTACAATGTGACAGGCACTGTGCCAGGTACTGGAATACAACACTGAACAGGCCAATCTGGTCTGTGCCTTCATGGAGTGATTTTTGCTCTCTATATTTCTATCTCTACCTCACCCCCATGAGTGTTTCCAGGTGGTGGTTTTCATGAGCATAGTTTCCCCAATTATCTCCTAGAAGATCACATTACAACATGATAAGGTGCCCTAGAAAATTTGGAAAATGTAGCAGTGGATGAGGTCTTCAACTAAGGGAGGAAAAGTTTGGAAAAACAACTCTGATACTTTTCTTCAGGAGTTCAAAGAATGGCCTTCTTTTAATTGGTCAACCTCCTGGCAAAGTTGCAAAGTGACATATAGAAAAACCAAGGCACCAAAAACTTAAATGACCACCAAAATCCACAGGTAGCAGAAAATTAGGATGTGTGCTCTGCTCCCTTGGTTTCCAATTCTACTTTGATTTGAAGGTGTGACTCAAACCTACAGGAAGTAGAAAGAGTACAGGACAAGGAGAGGGAGAGTTAGTTGATGGGTAATTTTTTCTCCTCTTTTTTAAAATAGAACACACTGTTATAAGGATTCACACTCCTCAGGTGTTCACACATACGGTGGTAGCATCTGTGTTAGAAGCTTTTCCGTTTTCTGTTTTTCAATTTCCAGCTCTTCGGTCTGCTCCTGGATCAAATCTTGCAAGTTGCTAGAATATTGCTCCAGCATATGAAGTATAGAATCAATGATATTGGTCTTCCTCCCTTTACTGATATGCTTAAACTGGAAATAAAACATAAAGAGAAACTAGAGAATGCTTACTTTCCAAACTCAGAGATGATGGAGCAGGCTCTCTTATCATATATCTTTTCTTCAGAATTGCCAAGGTAGGAGAGGTAGATGCAGATATAAACAGGAAAAGTCACTACTTACCTTCATTGACACTCTGGCCCATTCACAGGACTCTCCTTCACCCCAAGTAGTTCATCTCCTACTCTTTTGCTTCTTTCAAATCTGAGTAAAGTGCTCTGGGCAGCCTTCTTCAGTTCTGAGATGCTATCACAGGAATAGTAACCACTTCAAAGACAAGAGAATTTGGTCTTCAGCCCAGGACAGTCACAGGAGGGGTAAAGGGAAAGGGGGCAGGAAGTGTTGTTTTATTCTTCCAGATCACCAGCTACTAAATCATCTTTATCCTGAAATGCTACTGTGGTGCCAGTTCTTAGATAGTGGAAGGTTTCTTGACTTCTTAAAGAGAGCTCATGATCTGCGTGGTAAGATCTACCCTTATCTCTTTACTATGGTGTCTAAGACTTACAGTGTCCCCTTTCAGGTCAGTTGTAGTCTTTTAGATATCAATTGGTCTTTCCTCATTTTATGCCCTGATCCCTTAGAGGAGGCTACATGCCACACATTTTCAATATGTCCTCCTGGGAACTTATCCATGTACAAAAACAGGGAGTTTGACACAGCATTTGAATGATGAGGGGTAGTCCCTCTGTGCTGCTATACTGAACATGCACTTGACTGTGTTTGCAACAAAGGACTGATGGTAGTTGTGCAAACCAGACATTCTAAGGTTCTATCCCAATGAACATTCTTTTACAGTTGTATCACACATGTCTTAGTACCCAATACTCCAAGGCCAACACTAGGAGTTTTCTTGAGCCTGGTCCATATCTATATGTTCACAAAGGTCCTGGGGTTAACCCTAGTAATGTTGTGACTCCCCCTGTTGCTTAACCCAGGGAATTGCACTCTTCTCCTCCTCCTATTTAAGTTTTATTAACTGCAGGAAGTTGAGAGGCTAGCTTTGTGCCAGACAGTCTTCGACTGAGTCTTCTAAACTCCAACTGAGGCATTTTAGTGAAGGCAGCCCCAGCAATGCTTTGTTTGAAAGTTGCATGATATACACTCCTATCTATCACTGACTTCTCTGCTGCCTTCTGAAATAACATCTCTAGCATCAACACAAGGGCAAATGCTTTTTCTCCTGCTTCATGGTAAGTTTTTAGAAATTTGACCTTCATGGTCTTTTGCCTTTACCATAGTATTGAACATCTGTTTGAGTGTCCTCAAGAAACTTAGCCGGGCTAATGGAGGCATCATTAGCTGGGGACATGGATGACTTCTAAGGAGGGCCCACGGGCTTTCAATCTAACTCTTTTTCTTTTCTGCCTCAGATACTTGCCACTCATAAAGCATCTCAGTGCTGTACTCCAGCCAGGCTCAATAGCCTCTCTGCCAGAGCTGACACAGCACACAGGGGGAGCGCCCTCAGTTTCAGTATTCTTTTATTTCAATAAAGCTCTGTGCTGCATGCTCTAATACAGGAACCACATCTTATCTTCCTTAGCAGAGCTTACTCTGTGCTTTCTTCCATCCTCCCATCTAATCTCCACCACTAGAGAAAGAATCAACCTCTTTAGAAATTCACTATCTTCTTAGTAAAAATTCTTTATTTACTTCGTTTAATATTATTCTTTTTTTAATTTGACCAGAGAGACACACACAGAGAGAGGGAAAGTGAGAAAGCAAGTCACCAGGTCCAGGACTTGGACCGTGGTCGGCCATGTGGGAGTCCAGCACCTTAACCACTATGCCACCTACTGGCCCCAGAAAATTAATATCTTAAGAAGGTTATCACTTTTCAGGTACCACTGCCTCAAGTAATTCTCTGAAAACCTAAGGAATCTCCTGATTTTGCATTTCACATTTGTGCTTTCTTTCATCTTGAACACCTTTTAAAACACCCCACATTTTTCTTGACCCTCCAAAAATAACTTGGTGTCACCTAAGTGGTAGGCTCATCATTATCTGGGATCTCCAAGGAGCCCCATCTATTTGTGATACCTATCTCTAATTGACTCCATGCCATTGCCTTGAAAATGCCTGGTAGTTCAATTTCATCTCTGAAAGGTTGATTAGGCCAGGTTGTCGATGGTCTGAAACAGAGGTTCAGACACAAAAAAAGCACCAGAAAGAAGCCTTGCACTTT
>NW_006203620.1:119906-134852 GCF_000334495.1 Tupaia belangeri chinensis
GTCTGCTCGCCCAGCAACAAGAGCCCCAACGCAGCCACTCCCAGGCTGCTTGTCCAAGAGGAATGCCCTTTCCCCTGTAAGAGTTTCTTTTCACAATAAGATGATAACCCAAGGAGTTGGCCTTGGAGAGACTGGCGTTAGGATGGCTTTTGTGAAGTAGTAAGTTTCACAGAGTCCTTACTTGGTTAAATATTTAATCAAAAGTTGGTCATTGTTCTGCAGCCTCAGCCCAGCACTGCTTCATCAACTGGACCCATTCTGGAGTGGTGTACTCATAAGGAACTAGTGGTTTGTACGCAGGTGGAGGCTTCTTAAGTCTGTCTATGATTTCTGTCCCAGCGCCAGAAGAGAAAGGATTACAAACCATGGAAAACCACGAAGATTGGTTCAATGATAACTTAGTTTTAGCAAAAAGAAAAAAAAAAAACTTATTGGCCAGGAGAAAATACAGCCAAGCCATCTCCTTTGCTTTCTCCTGGGGTAGCCCAATTATAGATTACGTATGAGCAAAGGCAATTGAGAAGGATGTAAGAAATTAACCAATTGAACTATTGGTATCATCTTGACAGAGTTTTAACCTACTTCTGCTAGATTTTACATGTACCCTGATGTCTATTCTAGTGTTCTAACCTCGATGATCTGGCTCCCCTCACCTACCCCCAAAACATCTAAGGCTTCCAATCTCAAAATGGACCCACTTAGCATTCTCTGCAGTCCCAAGTACAGGCATTGGGCCCTGCTTGGCCCCTAGGTAAAGAAAATTAAGAACTGCAATAAATACATCAACAGCTTTCTGATTGCTTGTTCATGAACTCCACTTTCAGCAGAATATTTACAATATACAAGATTATGGACTGAGCACTTCGCATGCATTATTTCATTAGATTGTCACTACGAACAGATGAGGTAGACACTCTTATTTTCATTTCACAGATAGGAAAACTAAAGCACAGAAAGAATAAGGTTCTTGCCTGAAGGAAGTCACCTGGTTAGCAAGTGACAGAGTGTGACTTTGGACTCAGGCAGTCTTAATCTACTACATTGTCCTGCTTCCAAATACCTTTGACCGTGACTGGGAGTTTCTAAACTCCCTTTTCAAACCCATTAGCCATTAGTAACCAAGAGTCTATATCAGCCAGATTGACATTTATAGAAATGGAGGAAACTTCCTAGCAGCAGGAGAGATATTTTAGTCTTCAATGTCCTAGCAACCCACACTGGACTTCAAACTGATCTCTCCGCTTCCAGCCTAGCCTTACCTAAACAATTGCTAAAACCCAAATCTGGCCATGTCACCTTCTTGCTCAAAATCATTTCAAGACTGCCCAATATCCACAAAATAAAATCCAACTTCCTTAACATAGTTCCTGACTATCTCTTCAGACTCATTTCTCATCCCTAGGGTCCCTCTCCACCATTCCCAATTCTAATCTCTGCATCATGAATCACCAGTATTTCCTTCCAACCCCTGCATTGGTTCTAACACTCCAACAGTGCTGCTTCATACTCTAATAACTGCCCTACTTGCCTCCATAAAGAACTTCAGCTATTGCTTCTGACTTCTCAGTTCCTTGTGATATCACACTTTCTGCCACTTTAGCCCAGGTTGGTCTGTACCAGCAAGAGTTTCTCAATTACAGCATCCTGCTCTCTGTGGAATAAATTCCATGGAGATGAATCCCTTGGCACTCTACTGCTCCATCCACTCTCTGGCAGAAGGAGTCCTTGTTCCTTTCTCAGAATACCATCAGGTTGAATGGTTACCTCTCTGCTTAGGTCCAGCATGATTCATACCCTTGAGTATCTCACAGTCTAGTTGAGATAAACAACAGCAAACAGTGTAAATGCTCTAGCAGAAATAGGCACAGATGCTCACAGAGAGATGCTCCATACTGAAGAAGTCAGAGAAGGCTTCCCAGAGGAGGTGACATGAGTTGTATGAGGTAAACTGGAGAGGAAAGAAGGAATACTAGATATTGTGAATAGCATATATGAAGGCTCAGAAGCGAAAGAGACCAAGGTGCTTTCAGAGCACTGCTAACCATGTGGTTTGTTGGAATGTGGGGAATGGCAGAACATAACCTTTGAGAGATGACTAGGGGCCAGATTATGAAAGCGTTTACATGTCATGTGAGGAGTCTGGGCTTCATTTTACTAGGGATGGAGAACAATTGGAGGGCTATAAGTATGATGTGGGACCCTAAGTGGACAAAGGATAGCTAGGTGATTTTGTTTTAATTTTTCCTTCATTTTTAAAAGTTTGTTTGCCATAGGGCATGTGCACTTGTTGGTGAGAGGCAGAATCAGTGAGAAGGAAAGTGATAAATCACTCCCTATCGGGTCCACACCACAATCCCTGCTCCTTCATTATCTTTCTGGGATTTGGGAACATGCACACACACGCCCAGTGTGATTCTCAAGCCACCAGGTCCAAGACTTGAACTGTGTTTGGCTATGTAAGAGTCCAGTGCCCCAAGCACCATGCCATCTGCCGGCCCAATTTTTCTTGAATTTAAGAAACCTTTTATTTGAAATAAATGTAGACTTCCAGAAAAACTCTAAAAACAGTACAATAATTACCTGTATACTCTTCACTCAGCTTCCATAGTACAAAATAAATATTAACATCTGTACAATACTATTACTAGAGTTCTTATTTTAATTTTATCATTTTTCCCTTAATATACTTTTCCTGTTTTACAACAGAATTAAAGATCCATATTGCATCTAATCATTGTGTCTTGGGCTCCTCCAATATGTGACAGTTCCTCATTCATTTCTGTCTTTCATGATGCAGATACTTTCGATGAGTACTGGGCAATTATTTTATAGAATGTCTTTCAAATAAAGTTTGTTTCATTTCCTCATGATTTCATTGAAGTTGTGCACATTTGGGGGCAAAAATACCACATAGGTGATGTTATGCCATTGTTACTGAATCATGTCAAGGTACATGAGATCTATATGCCCTATCATTGATGATGGTATCCTTGATAATTTGGTTAAGGTGTGTCTGCATGCTTCTTAACTTACAAGCTTACTATTTTTCCACTTGTAATTATGAGTATCTTATAGGTACATACTTCAAGAATATACAGATATCCTGTATCCTCTCGAACTTTTGTCCACTGACTTTATCATCCATTGACGGATATTGCCTGATAATCAATGTTTTGACAGGAGGTGAGAATTGAAATCTGTGCCACATCACTGGGAAAGAATCGGAGGACCCTGACATCCAAGAGTATCTTGAGGAGCACTAAAATACTTGATAGGGAATATCTCAAAAGAGTAGAGGAGACCATGAAACACACACATACACACACACAAGAGGATTGGCATAGGTCCAGTAGATCCTTGGCTTATGTCAGTTGAATAAGAACAAGCTTCATGAGTTGGAAGAAATTTCTTGCAGACACCAAAGCTATCTCACTCCAAGTCTCATCTGCATGTAGCACAGGCTGCTTGCAGACTAGCAGGCTGTTAGCACAAACACTTTTCTGGCAAATCACAACCGCCTGGGTTGGCCTAATGATCTTGGTCATGGTCAGCCTTCAGTGCCCTTTTCTCATCTCCCACTTATCTTTGACAGGCAGATCCATCATGCCTAGGGATGGAGAACAATTGGAGGGCTATAAGTATGATGTGGGACCCTAAGTGGACAAAGGATAGCTAGGTGATTTTGTTTTAATTTTTCCTTCATTTTTAAAAGTTTGTTTGCCATAGGGCATGTGCACTTGTTGGTGAGAGGCAGAATCAGTGAGAAGGAAAGTGATAAATCACTCCCTATCGGGTCCACACCACAATCCCTGCTCCTTCATTATCTTTCTGGGATTTGGGAACATGCACACACACGCCCAGTGTGATTCTCAAGCCACCAGGTCCAAGACTTGAACTGTGTTTGGCTATGTAAGAGTCCAGTGCCCCAAGCACCATGCCATCTGCCGGCCCAATTTTTCTTGAATTTAAGAAACCTTTTATTTGAAATAAATGTAGACTTCCAGAAAAACTCTAAAAACAGTACAATAATTACCTGTATACTCTTCACTCAGCTTCCATAGTACAAAATAAATATTAACATCTGTACAATACTATTACTAGAGTTCTTATTTTAATTTTATCATTTTTCCCTTAATATACTTTTCCTGTTTTACAACAGAATTAAAGATCCATATTGCATCTAATCATTGTGTCTTGGGCTCCTCCAATATGTGACAGTTCCTCATTCATTTCTGTCTTTCATGATGCAGATACTTTCGATGAGTACTGGGCAATTATTTTATAGAATGTCTTTCAAATAAAGTTTGTTTCATTTCCTCATGATTTCATTGAAGTTGTGCACATTTGGGGGCAAAAATACCACATAGGTGATGTTATGCCATTGTTACTGAATCATGTCAAGGTACATGAGATCTATATGCCCTATCATTGATGATGGTATCCTTGATAATTTGGTTAAGGTGTGTCTGCATGCTTCTTAACTTACAAGCTTACTATTTTTCCACTTGTAATTATGAGTATCTTATAGGTACATACTTCAAGAATATACAGATATCCTGTATCCTCTCGAACTTTTGTCCACTGACTTTATCATCCATTGACGGATATTGCCTGATAATCAATGTTTTGACAGGAGGTGAGAATTGAAATCTGTGCCACATCACTGGGAAAGAATCGGAGGACCCTGACATCCAAGAGTATCTTGAGGAGCACTAAAATACTTGATAGGGAATATCTCAAAAGAGTAGAGGAGACCATGAAACACACACATACACACACACAAGAGGATTGGCATAGGTCCAGTAGATCCTTGGCTTATGTCAGTTGAATAAGAACAAGCTTCATGAGTTGGAAGAAATTTCTTGCAGACACCAAAGCTATCTCACTCCAAGTCTCATCTGCATGTAGCACAGGCTGCTTGCAGACTAGCAGGCTGTTAGCACAAACACTTTTCTGGCAAATCACAACCGCCTGGGTTGGCCTAATGATCTTGGTCATGGTCAGCCTTCAGTGCCCTTTTCTCATCTCCCACTTATCTTTGACAGGCAGATCCATCATGCAGAATAGGGTGCCCTGAACCATCACTTCTTGTATGATGGTGGCAAAGCTGTAGACATCTGCAAAAGAACCTAACCTGCTGCCCCTTGGGACTCTCAACAGCTCAGGGGCCATCCACAGCAGCTCTGAAAAGAAAGCATTGTGTAATGAATGCAAGGAGGATTAACTGACAACATCTGCAATCCCTCAAGGGCTCCAAGGGTGCTGTTTTATTGGCTGCTTTATATTTTTATTAGACAGACTGGCATGCTAGTGCTCCCTGGGGTCTGAATCTATTAATCTAAGAAATTATGTACTGAAAAAACACAGTACTCTCTCCACCCCAGGACCATGCAGGCAAAAACAGCAGAGGTGTGGGGAAGGGTAGAGAAGCTGAAAGTGTAGGAACTATCTGGTACTTGCTTTCTTGCTCTCTTGAGCCTGCAAGTAGCAGGTGGCAGGTTTCCAAGGAAAGGCGAGTGCACTGCCAGACTGGTTGCCATGGATTTGCTGTTTGCTTAGATCTATATGTGTCTGGTGATTTCAGTGTGCCGGGGCTCGGAGATTCTCAAGTTGTTTTCTCCAGATCTACCCTAAAAGGACTAAAGGACTGCCTAGGCCTCCTTTCTTTCTTGCAGAACAAAAAGGTACAGAAATTCCTTTGACTCAATTCTACAAATATTTATTGAGGGTCTATTATGTACCAGGCACTGTGCTAGGTGCAGGACAAGTGCCAGAAATGAATAAGTCCTCAACTTTGCCCCTGAGGAGTTCACAGACCAATGGGCAAGATAGACATACAGACCCCTAACTGCGATCCAAGAGAGAGAAAGATGAGAGCCACTATATAGTACAGGAATATGAATCTATTAAAAAGGAAAAATTGAACACCCATTGTGTGCTCTGCTGCATTTCAGACCCTATGTGGGACAAAAGATTATCTCTGCTTTCAAAGTTTATGGCAGTCAGAATGTCAGGAATTTTTCTGGTGGGCACCTTAAGTAATATATAAACAAACATACTTTAACAATATAAATAGAATAGTCAAGTTAGTGGGTCATACTCAGTTGAACCATATGAAATTGCCGTTTGGTATGTCAAAGTTGGTTGAATATCAGCAATTTTATCTGTCTCAAGCTAATAAAAATCTGAGCTGATCAAATTAATCCAGGAAGGCTTCCTGTAAAAGCAAAATCTTCAATGTGCCTATTAAGAAGGTCAGGGATGCAGCTTTATAGGGCCAAGAGGGTAAGGACTTTGGCAGGGAAAAAGAACAGCATGTGCAGAAGAACAAGAGGCAGTAAGGAACAAATTGAGGATAGGGCAGTGGGGTGGGGGGTAGGAGGTGGTGGTAAGCAGATTAGTTTGACTGAAGAGAAGGGCTCTGTTAAGAAATAATGAGAAATGAGAAATAGGGTTGATGAAGTGGAGGAGGGAGGGTGGCTGGAAGAATGAGGGCAGAAGGTGAGAGGCCCTGAGAGCCAAATGAAGGCATTTGGACTGAATACAAAAGGCTGTAGGGGTGCTGGAGCTAGAGAGGGATTTGATGAAAGCTCTGTTCAGGAAGATTAATCTGGCAACCTGCACAAGCTGGATGGAGGAGAGGGGCTGCAGTCAGGGATACCAGTTAGGAAGGTATTGCAGTAAGAGCCTGCAATGAGGTGAAAGGGGCCTGAGTGGGGGTGGGACTGACAGCATCAAGACAGGATGGAACCAGATACTTTGGGAGGCTACAATAGAGAAAGGAGAAATGGGGCTGGGGATAGATTCACTGAGTGCTTTGTGAAGGGGAGGGAGTTGGAGTAATCAACAGGTTGACTCTTAGGGAGGCTGGAGAAAAATGTCTGCTAAAGATGGGAGTGTCAGAGAGAAAGTAATGGTTTACTTTTCAATCTCTCTAAATTTGGGATATCAGGAGGGGAGCTCTAAGACCCTATGAAGCAGGAAACAGGGTAAAAGGTTGAAAATTCTTCGGTTCATTAGTGAAACTGACCCTGGAAACTTTTATTTTTAGCCAATCCTGGTAAAAAAAGGTAGAGCAAGAAATTCTAGCTTCACCTCAAATCTTGTACTCATTCTCTCTCTGTCCTCCAGGTGTCCCCAGGCTTTGTCCCACTACCAGGCTCCTCTGACCCTCTACTCCCCACTCATCTACCCCTGTGAAAATCTCTGAGACACTCCCTTTTAGTGATGTTCCCCTTACAGTGGGTTTTGCCCTCTCTTTCTGCCTAGGAGGATTGTTCTTTACAAATAAAACCGAAAAGATTGAATGATACTTTAGTCAAAGGAATACATTTCTGACTATGGGATTTCAAGGACCATGATTTGAGGGATAGGGCAGAGGTGGATTTTCGGGAGCAGGGAAAATGATATGCAGTTGCTTCTTCCTGGCATCCTCTCTCTCTGCACATTTAAAAGCATAAGAAGGGAAAAGAGGGCAAAACTCTTTGGTAAAAAGCTGGGTGATTAAATACAATCATTACCAAATAGTATTTTCAGAGAGCACTTACATGTATGTTGTTAATGGCTAAAATGAGGCTCTATCTGCACTATACTTATATAATTGAGAGTAGACAGTAATGAATACACTTACAACCCACCCCTATTTCCTCATCCCCACTCCAGAACCAAGTAAGAGCCACCAGCTGCCATTAGACTTGAACTCTCAGGAAAACTAGAAAAATTACTTTGGCCTGTTTTGTATCTGCTGGAGCCAGTACTAACTCTGAACCTTGCTATGGTGATAAAATGGACTTTAGAGAGCCAGTGTGGTACAGCATAATAAAAACACAAAACTGGAACTCCAAGACCTGTGTTCAAAAATCTCAGCTAGGCTGCTAATTAGCTTACATTTCTGAACCTCAGTTTCCTTATCTGTAAAATGGAAGTTAAGCAAGATGACCTCAAAAGGCCTTCCAATTATATTAACCTTATGATCTAAGGTAGGAAGGCAAGGTTCTTTAAATAACTGTATTTTATTCTTTGGTTGATTCAACAAATATTTATTCTCTCAGACAGTGTGAATGGCACTAAGGGAGGCAAATTTGTATCTTGCTTTCACAGAGCTTACAGTTTGAGCAGGGGTAGAAAACAGTTAATAACACAGTAATAACGAAGAGTAGTATTGCAATGAATTTCAGAGCCCTAAAGGATCATAAAGAGAGCAAATAGCCATTTAGCCAAGCATAGGGGTCATGGAAAGCCTCTTGATGCAGTGGTACTTAGGTTGAGCCCTGAAAAGGTTGAATTTAGCTGGACCCAGATGAGTGAATGACAAAGTGGGAAGGCAGTGTCCCAGGCAGAAGGCACAGCATCTGTGAAGTCTTGCAAGGAAGAGCCTGGTATAAATATACAACTGAAAAGAGTTCAACAGGTCTGGAGCAAAGAGATGGAGAGGGAGTGGCTAAGCAGGAGAAGTCTGCAAAGTCCAGATCACTCAAGGCTTGTAAAGCACGTAAAGGAATTTGAACTTTATTCTAAGAGCAATGGGAAGCTATTCAGTGGAGTTAGGCACAGCCATAACATGAACCGATTTGCAGTTTTGAAAGCTCACTCATGCTGCAATGTGTAAAGAATGGACTGAGTATTCAGACTGCCACTGCAATTTGGAGAATGAAATGAAATGACTAGAGAGAGAGAGAGACAGTACACACACACACACACACACACACACAGGCATACATGTGCGCACACACACACACATACACCCTGTCACGACCAATAACAACATAATAGCTATCCTTTACTTACTGAATTGAAAGTTTCCCATCTGTGGACTAAATGGGACGCTAGGAAGCTAGGTAATGTGTTTCATCTTTTATAGGTAACTAAGTTTGACAGAATGCTAAGAATTTGTCATCTCTGCAGCTTCAGTCCCAACATCTTAGAGCTAAGAACACAAGGCAAATATTCCAAACTTTCCAACTGGAATTAGCAAAATAATAATCACAAAACTAAGTCAGGAGCAAGGCTAGGTTCACAGAGAGAGAAAAAGAGAGTGGTGATATGTTTTTCATTGCAGTTATTGCAGTTAAATCCTGCAAAAGTAGAGCTTGAATTGGTAGAGGAACATGTTTTAAGTGGGTTTAGCTGGGTTGTGGAGGCTAGACTTCCTATCTGAATTGAAGTCCTGCTATAGTAGTTGCATGAGTTGGGCAAACCACAAGCCTCAACTGCCTCATCTATAAAATGAGATATTTAGTCCAGATAAGTCCCTCAAGTTTAATATTCCGCAAGTCTTGGAAAGAGCAAAGATGATGCCACCAATGACTTGACTATCTCTATCTGTGTATGTGTCTCTCTCTCCATTTTTTATTCACTTTTTTTTGAAAGAGAGAGAGAGATTTTCACTACAGGGTGCATGTGCTCATCAGAGAGACAGAGAGAGAGACAGAAAGGGAGAAATCACCCCCCAGGGAGGATTGCCATGCCAGAATCACTTCTCCTCCATTCTCCTCTCAGGATCCTTGGCATGTACACACACACATGTCCTGCATGACTTTCAAGCTGCTGGATCCAGGACACAAACTAGGTCATCCATGTGAGAGTCTAGCGATGAAACCACTATGCCATCTGCTGGTCCCTCCATCTTTCATTCTTATTTTCTATGGTATAGGCAGCAGTTTAAAACATAATGCCGAGGATTCTCTTAAGAATATTAATATATGGGCCAGCAGGCCCACGGTTTGAGTCCTGGACCCAACAACTTGAAAATCATACCAGGCCCATGTATATGTATGCCCAAAGTCCTGAGCAAAGGGAACGCGGTGTGGCCATCCCCCAGAGGGGTGATTTGTCACTTTCTCTCTCACTCTCTCCCTGTCTCCAGTGAGTGCACACACACTATGACAAAAACCTTTAAAAAAGACTATTAATATGTGGGGGCTTGACAGTGGCACAAAGGTATTAAAACATAATAAAACACAATGCTCTATGAGGCTGACCCACATAGAAAGGTCCTGGTTGATATCCAAAAATCTCTTTGAGTATCCCTTGCAAGTAAGTACCCATGAACCAGGACTGACTGGGACTGGAGATAGATCATGTCCAAAATCCTTTTGGGAATGCTCTCTCTCTGTCTTTCTCTGTTTTTCTTTCTCTATGTACCTACCTCACTTTCTCTCTCTCCCGCGCTATGTACCTACCTCTCTTTCTCTCTCTCCCGCTATCTCTCTTACTCATGGAGGAAAGAAATTATTTTTTTTAAATGAATAAATGTTATAGTTTTGCATCTCTCCCTCTGTCTTTTTGGGCTTGTCCTCTGTTTTGTATCACTAGCTCTCTTCTTCATCCTTGCAATATAGATTCAAACTTTCAATGTTCAAGTTTCCTGTGTATTTAACTTTATTCATTCTCTCTCATTTTCCTTTTCTCTTTCTTCCTCTCTCTCTTCCATCAATTCATTCTCCTCTGGTTCTCACTACCCTACACTGCATCTCATATTTCTATTTCTCTGATTTGCAATGACCCCTATTGGCATTGTTTACTGCTTTCACAAGTGCACTAAACAGAAGACAAAAACACAAAATGGATATTATAGGCATGATTACTTATTTACTAGAAGGCCATAGTTCTGGCTGAAGCTGTCCCACACAATGCACAGAGCATTTATTTGTTGGGGAAGGGAGTGGAGGGGGCCTTCTTGCTTCTTCTCTGAAAGACAATGGTGGTATGTTTTAGTGACATCCCATTCTAGAATGTACCTCGCAGGGGTCCAGCTTCCAAATTACCTTCCATTCAATCAGACAAGTATTTATTGAGTACCTACTGTGTGCTTAGAGCCTCAGTAAGTTTCTCCAGGGACCGCTGGAGTCCCCAAACAATACAGACTAATCCCGCCACAGCAGGAACTGAACATTATTGCACTGGCTTTGTTAGAAAGGCTAGGCTGGGCTGAGGTTACAACGTGCTGACTTCATTCAAGTCCTTTGGCTTGGAAATGAGGCTGGATTTTCAACAAAAGTGGGGAGTTGAAATCAGCCTGAGGTTTTAACTCAGTTCATATTTTCATTTGAACTTTGGAGTTACTTTGTGTGCATCAAAAGGGCACAATTCTTTGTGAACCTCTGCAGAAAGTTCCTCTTTGGAGAGTATCAGCATTTCTAAGATGTCATTAAAGCCATAATCTGTCACTTTTAATACAAAATGCCCATCTACTGCACAGTTCCCATACTTTAGCTTCCCGTGAAGAAACTCAGTGGTGTAAGTACTTCATTCCCTGCAGGTGATAAAACAAGATTTATTTAGAAACTTATTTAACTATTCTGTGCTTTTAAAGCTACTTTCTGAGGTTGTTAATAACATAAGCTATTATGACCCACAATTCAGCCTTTCTGTCTTATATGCCAGCAAACTAAACCTAGACAGTAGGAATTGGTTTTCAGGTATCTTATAGCTCTAAAATTGTATACTTTAATGAAGAACCATATCTTGTGTGTATACAGAATTATGTGTTACTGGGACATTTATTGACACAAGATGGATCTATACACATATAATTGTCAGGAATTTAGAGATTCTGGTTTTCCCCAAAAGGTCTAAATCACTTCTTACTCATTATTGGCAGGAATGGAAACTGACACAGATTCTTGGGTGGGCAATTTGTCAGTAGCTATCAAAATTTAAAATACATGCACCCTGTGATCCAGGGATTCTACTTCACCTCCAGAGAAATGTTTACATATATGAACAGAGATATATAGAAGAATGCTCCTTTTTGCTTTGTTTTTATATCAGTATATAATTTAAAATACACTAAATATCAGAAAAAGATCGGCTAGATTGTGGTAAATCCATTCTGTGAAATATTCTGTAGCATTTTAAAAAAGATTGGGCATGGTGACACAGTTGTTACAGCACTGTTGTGTGAGTACAAGAAAGCCTAGGTTTGGATCACAGGTAGACTTAAACATGCTGGGTACACCTGTGTAGGCTTCTAATCCTAGCTGGCTGGGAGGCTGGGGGATAATCATCAAAATGATGAGACCTTAAAAAGGATACCTTTCTCATGAAAATAAATAAATTAAACTTAAAAGAAAAAGAATAACTAGATCTATACGTACTGACATGGAAACAACTCTAAGTGAGAAACAGTAAGCTACAGAACTATGTGACAATGTATATATTAAAAACAAAAACATTCATCTATAATGTATGTAAATACACACAAAATGAATTACAAGGCGAGTAACTAAATTGTTAGCAGTAGTTAACATGAGGGGGTATTGTGAAGAAAGAAGTTGAGTAAATGTCGGCATTTCTTCCATATATTTATGTAATTCAGTATTTACATTAATATATTCTTTTCATAATTAAAATCAACAATAAAAAAGAAGAAAGCAGAGTGCTACTGACTTCTGTGCTTGCTTGGCAGCTTTCATATGACATTCGAATGTGATCTACCAGGACTCTATCAGATGTGCTTAATCATTCTGCATATAAATACATCTATATTCTAATGCAGTCATTTCAGAACTGTTTATGCCAAGAATTCTTCTAAGTATATGGCTCTATGTTGGAGCCTAACACCCCTTTGTATTTGGATGCTTTACATCTTGTGCTCTAATATAGTCTGCACTTTCCAGTATTTTCAGGCAAAATCTGTGGTAGGCAAGATTTCCCCCAAGTTGTCTAACTTGGTATCATACATCATGGCCCTGAGAGGACTACCATTTGGAGGCTTCTCCCTTCATTCACTGGGCTTTCCTTACAGAGTGAATAGAGCAAGTACTGGAAAAGAAATTCAGGAAATTTGGATTATTTTATCAGCTCTGTCACTTAAGAGTTGGCTAATAAATATGTATTGAGTATTGAGTATATGTGCAAGACACTATATAACAAAGTATACCTCATTTAACTTCTCTGAGCCTCTGTAAAAGGAGGCTAATACAGCACCTACTTTAAAGAGAATTGGAATAAGATAATGTCTTCTTTCAGGCCCTCTTGAAAAGGATTAGGCCATCATAGAAGATGAGGACTGTGATTAACTTGTAGGAAGTTCAACAGGCACTGATTACTTAGATCAGACCCACAGAAATGCATATATGCACGATTTTCATATCACTCCATAAAGTTCATGGACACCATCAGTCCCCCACCCCACCCTAGAAGCCCATCCATGGCCTAGTCCATAAAGCCTCTTAGCTGACTGTAGTCCTTAACTCAGAAAATGAAGGTCCTGTCTGGTAGAACTAATGGTCTTTTGGCTTTTTTGTGGTGCTGAGTTCCATTCAAAGCTATGTATGTAAAGACCTATCACTGAGTTCTAGATGGAGCCACCTTTTTGCAGGGGAATTGTAGAAAGTGGGGCTAAACACACCAAAGAATCTGGGAGTGAGCACTTTCCTACATCAACAAAACAGAAATAAAATAAAAGAAAAGATCATTTCCGGCAGAGTAGTGTTCAATGGCAACAAAAGATAAAGAAAAATCTGGTGCTCAAATTAGGGGAAGAGGATAAGCAAGCCCTTTCTGTATTAGTATCTTATAACAGATATGGACAAAAAGACTGTCAGAAGGGTGATAGGGACAGACCTGCACATTTTGTTGGAATATCAGAAAGATTTTTGGCAAAAAGACTCCACTCATGGGGCTGCTTTTCATACCTAAAGACCTTTGTGGTAGCTGCAAGTTGAGTTTGGGAAGGAGAATGGAAGAGTGCAATGATCACAACGATCTCAGGAAAATAAAACATCTTAAAACATTAAAGATCTAATCTACAGAGCAAATCCAAGGTATCCTCAGTTTTTCCATTATCCTAAAAAAAAAAAAAAAAAAAAAGCGATCAAGACAAAAAACAAAAAGTACAAATTATCAATAATTGGGGATAAAAAAAGTGATATCACCACATATCTTATAGATGTCAGCGATATGGAAAATAAATTTTATAATTTTGTGCTAATAAGGTCAAAAATTTGAAATTGACAATAGTCCTGAAAAACATAGCTTGTTAAACCTGGCACAATTTGAAATAAAAATTTTAATAACCCTAATTTTCTCAAAGAAATTTAATCTATTTTTCAAAATATCTATATGAAGAAAATCTTAGGAACAGATGACTTTACTGATGAAATGTATTAAAAATGTAAGAAATAATATCCATCATACAGAAATACTTTAAGAAAATAAGGACTTCCAGACTTGTTTATAAAGCCAACAAAACATTTACACATAAATTTAACAGACTTAAAATGAAAATTATAGGGGGAACCAGCAGTTAGTGTAATGGCTATGTCGCTGGACTCCCACGTAGTCGACTGTGGTTCGTGTCCTGGACCCGGTGGCTTAAAACTCACGCCGGGCGCGTGTGCGTGCGTGCCCAAGATCCCGAGAGGAGAATGGAGGAGAAGGGATTGTGGCGTGACCATACCCTCTGGGGGGTGATTTCTTGCTTTCTGTCTCTATGTCTCTCTCTGTCTGTCTGGCGAGCGCATGTGCCCTATAGTGAAAAACCTCTCAAAAAAAAAAAAAAAAAAAGAAAATTATAAGGATTGGCAGGTGGCATGGTGGTTAAGATACTGGATTCCCACGTGGCCTACTACAGTTCAAGTCTCAGACCTGGTGGCTTACTTTTTCACTCCCCCATCCCCCATCTTTCTGTCCCTGGTCAAAATTAAAAATAATAATTAAATTAAATTAAACAGTTCTTTTAAAATTTAAAAAGTCAAAGAAAATTATAGACCAATTCTCCTTGTAAACATATAGGCAAAAAGTCTCTAAAAATATTAGCAAATGTAATATATAAAAAAGATTATGTCTGGGGCCAGTAGATACAGCAGTTACATTGCTGGATTCCCACATGGTTGACGACAGTTAGAGTCCCAGACCCTGTGGCTTGAGACACACCAGGTGCGTGTGCATGTATGCCCAAGATCCCGGGAGGAGAATGGAGGAGAAAGGATTGCGGCATGT
>NW_006203620.1:135184-148242 GCF_000334495.1 Tupaia belangeri chinensis
TCACCCCCCAGGGGGGATGGTCACGCCGCAATCCCTTCTCCTCCATTCTCCTCTCGGGATCTTGGGCACGCACGCACACGCGCCGGGCATGAGTTTTAAGCCACTGGGTCCGGGACACGAACTGCGGTCGACTACATGGGAGTTCAGCAACATAGCCATTATGCTAACTGCTGGTCCCCCCAGCATGCTTTTTAAGCCACCAGGTCTAGCACTTGAATCACATAGCCACAGAAGATCCAGCCACCTTAACCGCCAAGCCACAGACTCTTCCTAAAGGAAAGGGTTTTTTTGTTGTTGTGTGATTTGGTTTTTTATTTATTTAAGATTTTTGCAATAGGGCACATGTATTTGTCATAGAGAAAGAGAGAGACAGAGAGACAGAAAGTGAGAAATTATCTGCCAGGGGAATGGCCATGCTGCAATCCCTTCTCCTTGATTCTTCCCTTGGGATTTTGGGCATGCATGTACACATAGCAAACATGAGGTTTAAGCCACCGGTCCAAGCTTCAAACTGCGGTTGACTACATGGAAGTCCAGCGACACAACCATATGCCATCTACTGGTCCCTTAAAAGAAAGCTTTTTCTTTTTTTTTAGGGGTTTTTCATAGGGGGCCCGTGCGCTACAGACAGACAGAGAGACATAGAGACAGAAAGCGAGAAATCACCCTGCAGGGGGGATGGTCATGCCGCAATCCCTTCTCCTCCATTCTCCTCTCAGGATCTTGGGCACACATGCACAAGCACCTGGCGTGAGTTCTAAGCCACGGGGTCTGGGACACGAACCGCTATCGACTAAGTGGGAGTCCAGCGACATAGCCATTACGCTAACTGCTGGTTCCCAAAGCTTTTTTCTTTTAATTAAGATAAATTTTTTTGTTATACGGTGTGTATGCTTGCCAGAAAGGAAGCAAGAAATCACCGCCCAGGGAAGATGGCCATGATGCAATCGCTTCTCCTCCAATCTCCTCTTGGGATTTTGGGCATGCACATACACACACGCAGTGTGAGTTTCAAGCTGCCAGGTCAAGGACTTAAACCACGGTCGACTATGTGGAAGTCCAGCAATGTAACCATTCCGCCATATGCTGATGTCTAGGAAAAACTTTTCTTTCTTTTCTTTTTTTTTTTTATATATATAGAGATTTCTTTGCTACAGGGTGCATGCGCTCACCAAAGACACAGAGAGAGACAGACAATGAGAAATAACCCCCAAGAAGGGGTGGTCACCTGCAATCCCTTCTCCATTTCTTTCTCAGGATCCTGGGCATGCACGCACACAACCAACATGAGTCTGAAGCTGTTGGATCTAGAACTCAAACCATGTTTGACTACATTGGAGTCCAGTGATGTAACCATTAGACAATCTGCTGGTCCCCTCAGGAAAGCGTTTTTTCTTTTCTTTTCTTTTTTTCAACAATGTTTATGGAGCGAGCAGATGGGCACATGTGTGTATGTCCAAGAACCCACAAGAAGAAAGGAGAAGGGATTGTGGCATGTCCATCCCCTCTGGGGGGTGATTTCTCACCTTCCCTCTCTCTGTCTCAGTCTCTCTCTCTCTCTCTCTGGTGAGTGCACACATCCTAAGGCAAAGAACCTCTTTTAAAAATGTCTACTTGAATACTGGATATCTCTGGAGGAAAAAGAAACCATGATCACTATTGCAATCCATACACAAAAGCTAATTCAAAATAGATCATATACCAAAACCCACAAATTTGGCAAAGGCAAATGTTTCTTGAATAGGTCACCAAAAACGAGAGAACAGAAGAGCAAAAAAAGTGATAAAGTTACAAACTGGACAATTAGATTCCCTCAAAACTAAAAATTTTACTCATCAAAAGAAATAATTAAGAAAATTGACAAGCCACAAATTGAGAAAATTTGCAAAACAAATATTGAGTCATCAGAAAAGTCATGTATTTTCTCATAGAAAAATATTAAAAAATATGTTATGACTTTTCAGATGATCCGATATTTCACCGAAGACATATGCAGGATATATAAAGAAGGCCTATACTTTCATTCTTCCATATTTGTGAGGGAATTGATTTTAAGAATCCCCTACCAGAGTTACCAAAATCATCAGGTGGTCCTTATATAAAATTATATCATATGAGCACATTACCAGTGCACACCTGTCTGAATACTTTGAATCATCTCTCAATTACTTATAATACCTAATATAATGTAAATGCTATGTAAATAGTTATTATACTGAAGTTTTTAAGGAATTATGCCAAGAAAAAGATTGAATGCATGCTCAATACATACACAACAACTTTTAAAAGAAAATTTTAATCTATATTTGATTGAATTTGTGTATATGGAACCTATGGATATGGAAAACTGACTGTCATTTTGCTAAAAATTATAAGATAAAAAAGTGCCAATATCAAGAATTGGCAAAAACATGAGCAGAAACTTCACAAAAGATATATGAATGAATTATAAATGTATGAAAAAGTGCTCAATAGCCTTAGTCACCAGGTAAGTGCTAATTGCAAAGCAAGACAACAATTCACACACAAACAAGAAAGGCAAATATCAAAAATACAAATGTTGCTGAGAATTTAGAGCAGCTAGAACATTTCTAATGGGAGTGTAAAATGTTATAAACGAGTTGGAGAACTGTTTGGATATTTTATATAAAGTTATATATACAACTACTCTATGACTCGGTTATTCAGTTCTTCAGTATGTATTCAAGTGAAGTGAAAATATATGTTCCCAAAAGATTTGTACAAGACTTTTTACAGTTACTTATGAGAAAAAAACAATGTTCAACACTAATTACCAGAGAAATAAAAATCAAAAATCACAATAAGACATCCCTTACACCCATCATGATGGCTACTATCAAAAACAGAAGATAATGGGGCCAGCAGGCAGCATACTGGTTAAGGCGCTGGACTCCCACATGGCCAACACAGTTCAAGTCCCAGATCCAGAGGCTTGAAATTCACACTTGGAACATGTACATGCATGCCCAAAATCCTGAGAGGAGAATAGAGGAGAAGGGACTGCAGTGTGGCCTTCTCCCCTGGGGGTGATTCTTACTTTCTCTCTCTTTTTCTGTCTCTCCAGTGAACACATGTGTCCTATAGCAAAAATCTCTTTCTAAAAAAAAAAAGACATAAGTGTGGGCAAGAATGTGGAACAAACGGAATCCTATGCACTGTTGATGGGATTTTAAACTGGTGCCACTGCTACAGGAAACAGTATTACAATTTCTTAAAAACAAAAATTAACTACCATATGATCCAACAATCCCACTTCTGGGTATATAGTCAAAAGAAAGCTGGAGGGGCGAGAAAGTGGTGTAGTAGTTAATGTGATGGACTCCCTTGTGGTCAACCATGGTTCAAGTCCCAGACCCGTAGGCTTGAAACTCACTTTAGTTGCATGTGCTTGCATCCCCGAAATCCTGAGAGGAGAATGGAGGAGAAGGGATTGTGGTATGGCCATCCCCCCCCCCCCCGGGGGTTTCGGGAGATTGGTGATTTATTGCTGTCTCTCTGGCAAGCACAGATGCCCTATGGCAAAAATCTCTGGAAAAAAAAGGAAGTCGGGTCTCAAAGAGATATTTATACACCCATGATCATACCATGTTCATAGTAGCACTATTTGCAATAGTGAAGAGGTATAAGTAACCTAAATATCCATCATTGAAGAAACAGACAGAACACAATGGTCTTTATTCAGCCTAAAAAAGGAAGGATAGTCTGTCACATGCTACAATATGAATAAACCTTAAGGACATTGTGCTAAGTGAAATAAGTCAGTCATTGAAAGACAAGTATTGTATGATTCCATTTATATGAGATAAAATTTATAAAACTAGAAAGTATAATGGTAATTATCAGGAGCTGTAGGGAAGTGGGAAAAGGGAGTTTTTGTTTAATGGATATAGAGTTTCAGATTTGCAAGATGAAAAAGTTCTGGAGATCTGTTTCACTACAATGTAAATAAACTTAACACTACTTAAATGGTAAACTTAAAATGATTAAGTTCTGTGTAATGTAGTTTTATCACAATAAAAATGTTTATAGTTGCCTTATTCATAAATCAAAACACTAGAAACAAGTCAAATGTTCATCAACAGGAGAATAATAAGTAAATTGTGACATATTCATGAATGAAATACTATGAGGGCAATTTTAACAGTGAACTAACGATGCATGTAAAATCACAGATTAATTTTAAACAGCAGCATTTGAGAGAAAGAAGCCAGCAAAAAAGATGCAGTAGCATTCCCTTTACATGAAATTCAAGAGCAGGAAAACAAAAACTTAATTTATTGTGATAGAAATTAGAACAGTAGTCTCTGGTATAGAAGAAATGACTGTAAACGGGGACACAGGAATGTTCTGAAGTGATGAACATATATATCTTGTTTTGGGGAACAAATGCACAGATATATGCAATTAAAATTCATGAAATGGAATGCCTAAGATATATACATTTTATTCTATGCTAATTATATCTGAATAAAAAACATATTTTAAAGCACAATGAGCTATTATGCCAACTGAAATAAGTGAGTCAAAAAATGACAGATACTATATGATTGCACTTATATAAAATATCTAACTAAAGTAGTCAAATTTATAGAAACAGAAAATAGAATGGGGTTAGAGGAGGAGAAAATGAGGAATTATTTACTGAGCACAGAGTTTCAGTATTGCAAGATATAAAAAGTGCTGGATATTTGTTGTACAATAATGTGAATATATTTCATTCTACCTCTTTTTAGTATGGTGAATTTTGTTATGTATTTTTAGCACAGTTAAAAATATAAATTTTAAATACTATGAGATAACCCTATAAACCCAATGAAATGAATAAAATTAAACAGACTGATGACATCAGATATTGACAATGATGTAGTATAAAAAAGAATTCTCAAAACTTGCATCCAGAAAAGTAAAATGGGACAAAGTTTGACAGTGTTTTATATAGTTTGGTGTACCCTATCCCTAACCTAAAAATACCACACCTTGGGGACCAGCAGATGGGGTGGTGGTTAAGGCGCTGGACACTCCAACATGGCCAACCATGGTTCAAGTCCTGGACCTGGCAGCTTGCTTTCTCACTTTCCCTCTCTCTCTCTTCCTCTCTCTCTCTCTCTCTGTGTGTGTGTGTGTGTGTTTCTGTTCAAATTAAAATAAATAAATAAATAAATAAAATAATTAAAAAACGCTAAAAAAAACACTCCTCTAAATTTGTCAGTTAAAATATGTGTAAGTAAAAAGACTTGTAAAAGAATGTACATAGTACCTTTATTTATAATAGCCAAAATTAGAATCAGTCCAAATGCTCATTTTCAGGAGAATGGATAATCACATTTTGGTATATTCATATAATGAAATACTACTTAGCAAGGAAAATGAACAAGCTATTTATACATGTAATGGTAGATAAATATAATAGTATTTTTGCTGTATGATTCCATTTTATGTGTCATAGAATAAATAAAGTTATTGTAAGGTAAACAAACAGATTTTCAGAACAGCTTTTGTCTCTGGTAGGAGGTGGGACATAAATTTACTGAAGTATACATGAAGTCTTTGTGGGGAAAAAACATTTTATATCAAGGTTCACCACTTTTTCTGTAAAGGTGCAAATAATAAATATTTTAGGCTTTACAGACCATATATGGCTTCTGTTGGATAATCTTTGTTTTCATTTCTTTAACGATCTTTTTAAAATGTAAAAAGCATTCTTTGCTTCTAATCTTTAAAAACTAGGCCATGGGCCAAATTTTCCTCAAAGGATATAGTTTACTAATCCCTATGCTATATTATTATAGAAGTCCAGATTATAAGGGCATGTTCTTTTGTCAAAATTTTAGAGAAATGATATGGGTATTTCAATGGGTGTAACTGTACTTCAAAAATAAAGAAATACAAAATAACAATAATAACCCCCAAATTAGGGATGTGGAGAGTGAATGGAGGTATATAATAATGATAAAATGTAAATAATTATTGAAGGTGAGTGTTGGGCACATGGATGTTGTTACACTATTCTTTTTATTTTCCATATGATTTTCATTTTTCATAATAAAAATTTTGAAAAGAGAAACTTCTGAGATAAACTTTAAGTTAAGCAGTGCTTAGAATTTTCTAGCTGTAGGTGACTATATTAGAAATGAAGAAGGTTAATATTAATTCTTGAAGCTTCCAACTAAAAAAATTAAAATCTAGAAGGGCCAGCAAGTGGTGTGGTGGTTAGGATGCTGGACTCCTGGGACCAGCAGCTAGTGTAATGGCTATGTCGCTGGACTCCCACGTAGTCTACTGCAGATCGAGTCCTGGACCCAGTGGCTTAAACTCACGCCGGGCATGTGTACGTGCATGCCCAAGATCCCGAGAAGAGAATGGAGGAGAAGGGATTGTGGCATGGCCATCCCTCCTGGAGGGTGATTTCTTGCTTTCTGTCCTTCTGTCTCTCTCTGTCTTTCTGGAGAGTGCACATGCCCTGCCTGTATTAAAACCTTCTCAAAAAAAAAAAAAAAAAAGATGTGGACTCCCATGTTCCTATGTGACTGACTGTGGTTCTAGGCCTGGAGCTGGCAGCTTACTTTCTCACTTTCCTTTTCTCTCTGTCTCTCTGTCTCTCTTTGGTGAGTACATGTGCCCTATAATAAATTAAAATGATAATAATAACTAATAAAATTAAATAAATAAATATTTTTTTAAAAATAGAAAACAAGCAGTAAATCCAAACACAGTAAAAAAAATAATAATTTTTTAAAAATACAAATTAGGTCCAGCTCCTTGGCACAGTGGTAATGCACTACTCAAGAGAAGCTAGATCCCATGAGGCAACTACTGTTTGAATCCACAGTCCAGTATCCAGAATTATACCAAGCATGTGCACAAGTTCCCCAAATCTGATGGGATAGAGGACTAGAGGAAAGGGATTATGGCATGACCATACCTTGTGGAGGGTGCTCTTCTCTCTTTCTCTCATTCTCTCAGACTCACATGCATGCACATATGCACTATCATGAATAAAGAAGAGAATACAAATAAATGAAACAAAAAGTAGGTAAATCATAGAGGAAAATCAACAAAGTTAAAAGTTCACTTTCTGAACACACCAATAAAATCAATAATCCTCTAGTAAAAAATGGTCAAGAGAAAGAAGAGAAACATAAATTATCCTTATCAGAAATGAAGAGGGGACATCACTACAGATCCTAAGGATATCCAAAAGATAACATGAGCATAGTATGTATAACTCAATGCCAGTGAGTTTGACAACATATGTAAAATAGACAACTTTCATTAAAGTCATAACTTACCAAAACTGGCACAAAAAAGAAATAGAAAGTTTGAATAGTCCAATAAAAATTAAAAACTTGAATCTGTAATTCAAAGAATCTTCACACAAAGAAAAGAACAATAGGGACTTAAAGAGATTTAAGCAGAGATATAACAAGGTCAAATTCAATTTTCAAGACTACTCCAACTGCAATGTGAAGAACGTATTTGATAGTGGTAAGAATAATGTTGGTAGAGTAGTTAAAATACAATTAGCAGTGTCTGCCAGAGATTGAGGGGAGGGAGGTATGAATACACAGAGAACAGAGGATTTTTAAGGCAGTGAAACTATTCCATATGATGCTACAATGGTAAGTATATGTCATTATACATTTGTCAAAAAACGTACGATGTACACCACGGAGTGTGAACTCCAACGTAAACCATGGACTTCAGAGAATAATGTGTCAATGTAAGTTCATGACTGTAATAAATACCACTCTACTGATAATGAGAGAGGCTCAGTGTGTGTATAAGAAGGGGTATGGGTAGGAAGTATTTGAAAACTCTATTCTTTTCAACTTTCTTGTGAATCTAAAACTTTTCTTTAAAATTCAGTCAATTAAAATAAGAAATGACAATTGTAGCAGCTCGAGTGGGAAATGATGAAAGCTCAGATCAGGATACTAATAGTAAAAATAGAGAAAGAGGACATTGGAAGTTTAAGGAGAATGGAGAAATTTTGAAATACAGGTAGTAGAAAGTAATTTAACCAATGAGGTATCATGGACTTATAAGACAGTGTTAAGGGACATTTTAAGATAAAATATAGTAATTTATAGTGAAATTAATATATATTATTGCATGTCTGCCATATTTGGCTGTTCAAGTGCAGGCACAATGAAAGTTAAGAGATGGGATAATACAAAATTGAAGGTTTTCAGGTATGTCCAACCAAAAAGAAATAAATAGGAATGTCTTCAAATGATAGATTATGGAATATAAATTGTATAAGAAAGTAGGCATTGTGTTTTGGAAGAATGTAGAGGACAGTAGTTATGTAAGACCTGGCTAATCAATGAAAGGCACAGTTATAAGTAAAGGAGGTTGTAATTAAAAAGTATAATGTGGGACCAGCAGTTAGCATAATGGCTATGTTGCTGGACTCCCAAGTAGTTGACCATAGTTCGCGTCCCGGACCCGGTGGCTTAAAACTCGCGCCGGGCACGTGTGTGTGCGTGCCCATGATCACGAGAGGAGCATGGAGGAGGAGGGATTGCGGCATGGCCATCCCCCTTGGGGGATGATTTCTCGCTTTCTGTCTCTCTGTCTCTCTCTGTCTGTCTGGCGAGCACACACGCCCTACATCAAAAACCTCTAAAAAAAAAGTATAATGTTTGGGGGCCAGCAGGTGGTGTAGTGGTTAAGGTGCTGGACTCCCACATGGCTGACCATGGTTTGAGTCCCAGTTCCAGTGGCTTGAAACTCACACTGGCTGTATGTGCTTGTGTACCCAAGATCCCAAGAGGAGAGTGGAGACGAGATTATAAGGCCATTCCTCCTGGGGGTTGTTTTCTCATTTCTGTCTCTCTGTTTCTCCATCAAGCGTGCATGCTCTATATAAAAAATCTTGCTCAAAACAAGTGTAATGTTTGTATTGATGATTTTGGAGGTTTTTAGTGTCAATTATAGATAATAAAAAATTCCAAGTACAATGGTAGCAGTGGTTAGCCTAAATAAAATGGAAGAGAAGATTATAAGAGATAATATGATGAGAAACTAAATAGCCAAATTTAGATGTCTCTGTGGACATTGACATCACCAGCAATGAGAGGTATTGGAGTAAAGAAGAAGATCATGAGCTACAACCCAAAATATTCATTAAATCAGAGTGGTGAACAGGAGAAGTAGATGTCAATAACAGATGGTGGAGAAAGAGTGAAGCTGAGTGGTATTCGCCTCAAAAGTGTGTGTGTGTGTGTGTGTGTGTGTGTGTGTGTGTGTTTAACAAAAGGATGGGGATTATTTTTGAGATGTATCAGTGAGCAACAAAGACAATTCTACCACTTGATCCTGAGATATTGAGGCATAATAACAACTACCACTGGAGAAGAAATGGCTATGGAAGTTATAATATCCTCAGTAGAAATTCTAAATTGATTCAAAACATTTTTTCCACACAGTAAATACTTTGTTTAACAGCAATTGCGGTTTCCTCACATTCTTTAGAGAGGGAGAAGGTCAAAGAACTTAAAGTTGCCCACAAAGAACTCTAGAATACTTTACATTTGTCTTTAGAGAAGTCTATGGCATATGCCAATCAGTTCCGATTGGTGGGAAGATGAGACTGGGAGATACTGCCTGACTTTCCTCCAGATACTTTTGTAGAAGTTGTCATCCTAAAAGATGTTGAAAGTTATCAGTCTTTTGACTTTCTAGTTTCAGTTGTTTACCTTTCATGAACACTCATCCCACTGAGCTTTGTTTCCTTCTACACCTGGCTCACCAAGTTTGCTTTCTGGTTGGCCTCATGTACCCAGTCCCAATATTTCAAGATCATAAATGCACATAAGTATTCAAAGCAAGTCTGGTCGAGTAGATCCATTTCTTGTTTCCTTCTACACCTGGCTCACCAAGTTTGCTTTCTGGTTGGCCTCATGTACCCAGTCCCAATATTTCAAGATCATAAATGCACATAAGTATTCAAAGCAAGTCTGGTCAAGTAGATCCATTCTTTTCTAAATGCATTAGAAAGGAATTAGTCACTTTGACATGTTGAATTCTGGAAAGTCCTGGCCTTCTCCACAGGGTTGAGATATTGTCTATATCTGGCATGGCCATACAAGTCACTGAAGAGAATACATTAAAAACTGTCATGAGGGACCAGCAGTTAGCGTAATGGCTATGTCGCTGGACTCCCACGTAATTGACCACTGTTCGAGTCCCAGACCAGGTGGCTTAAACTCATGCCGGGCGCGTGTGCGTACGTGCCCAAGATCCCGAGAGGATAATGGAGGAGAAGGGATTCCGGCGTGGCCATCCACCCTAGGGGGTGATTTCTCGCTTCCTGTCTCTCTGTCTCTCTCTGTCTGTCTGGCAAGCACACACGCCCAATAGCAAAAACCTCTAAAACAAAAAACAAAACAAAACAAAAACTGTCATGAGGATGATGGGAGGCAGTTTTCTCACTTTTAGAGGAGGGAATTATAAATATGAAAAGAAGGAAAAATAGACTGAAATCTGTGACATTGGTTTATTAATAGAATTAGAGATGTTAGTATGAGCTTAAGGTTTTAAATAGATAATAGATGATAGATAGATAAATAGATGATAGATAGATATAGATATAGTTAGATAGATGATAAATAAGTAAATAGATTATAGATCCTAATCAATAAAATGTCATGCATGCATACCCTTATAAATAAATGAGTAGATCAATTAAATTAATGAGAGAGAAAAGAAGGCTCTTCCTTAAAATACAAAGACAACCAATGAACATAGAAAGAATGCTGGAATTAAAAAATAATCAATAAATGCTAAACCAGGTAAAACTTTGTTGAACAGGGTATTAACATAGACTCAAGGGACCTCCCACAAATTACATATTAATTACAATGGGAAAAAAAACAGGAACTCTCCAGTGAAGAAACTTGGTAGACAACATCTAAACCAAGTAATGAACTTAAATTCACCAATAACGGGACAGTAAACACCTTGTGTAACCTGATAAAATGCACTGAAAAGGATGCACATCACTTCTGTGGTATTCTAGCTGAGGATGCATTAACTAAATCTGTCCATGAGGAACACAGGACAAACTCAAATTGAGGGACAGTCTACCAAATAATTTATCTGAATTCTTCAAAAAGAAGAAAAATAAGGGTGAAGAAAAATAAAGTCTGAAACAAGGTTGCAAATTAAAGACAACCTAGAAGGCACCTCTATCTGTGCACTCTGGGTCCAGTTTCATGGTTGTGAAGCTCCACCAGCTAGGGCCTCCCCCTCCAGACCCCAGTGCTATCCAGGACAGAATTCATCTAAGCATCTTCATCTCTACTCTCCTGTAACCTTCTGGATCCAGCGTCATGGCTGTGAAGCTCCCTGAGCTAGGCCCCCTTTCCTTCAGACCCCAGTGCTAGCCAGGTAGGCAAAGTCTGTGTCTCCCTCTTGCTCTTTTCTGTACCTTCCAACTTTTTTTTCTCTTTTTAAAAAAGCATCTTTTCTGTCCCCTTCCTTGTGCCTTTACCTTGCTAATTTCTCTCTTTTTCTCTCACCCAGGACAGAATCCATCCAGGCACCTGCATCTTTGTTTTTCTGTACCTTCCTAAGGTTTTCATTTTTTAACCCAGATTTACTTTCTGTGATGTGTTTTTTCCTCCTCTTTTTTGTCCTAGTTCTTTCCTTCTTTTTCTTCCTATTTTGTCACTTTTTCTTCCTGTTTTCTTTTTCTTTTTATTTCTTTGCTTTTTCTTCCTAATGCTATTTCCTACTTTCTTTTTCTTTTACCTTGCTTTCCTATTTTATTACTCAGCCCTTACCCACTGCCTAAAGAAGATTAAGTGAATATTGTGAGTTTTAGAAAATTCTTTTCCCCTCACTGTACTGGATGTAAAAAGACGGAAACTTGCCCTCATAAATCTGAATTCAAAACTCCTCCTGTGATTCCCACACTGGAGGGCACAGTAGAAGGAAGAAAATAGCATCAAATGATTTCACAGTAAGAGAAACACACAAGATCACATTTACAGAATCCTTCTCCAACAAATTAGCAAAAAGTGAATACATAACTAATGACTGAAAATCAGAGAAGAGTCTCAAGGATGAGAGAATCAAGTAATACATCTCTCACAAGGGAACACTGTAACTCATGTCAAAGTAGGGAAAATTAGAGGATATTACCAAAACATTAGAAAAATAATTTATGACATTTATGGTAACAAAACTCTATGAGATGCAAGAGAAAAGAGACATTGAGCTCCAAGAGATGAGGATGCCCTTCCACGATATGAAAGAATTAGACATCATAACAAAGAATCAAATGGAACTGTTAGGTATGAAGGCTATAATATAGGAAATCAAAACCTCCACCAAAAGTATTAAAAGCAGGTTAAACCATGCAGAAGATCAAATCTCAGAAGTAGAAGACAAAGCCAATCACCTAGAAAAAATTATCAAAAATACTGAGAAAACAGCCAAGAAAACTGAGGATAATATATGAGAAATACTAGATACTATGAAACACACAAATATCTAAATAATTGGTATCCCAGAAAGTGAAGAAACTAATAAGGGCATTAATGATATATTCCACGAAATCCTGAAAGAAAACTTTCCAAGTCTAGAGAGGCACTAAAACATTCAGATCCAAGAATCAATCCAAGAAGATTCTGTCCATGGCACATTATAGTTAGATTGACCAAAACCACAGACAAAGACAAGATATTAAGATTGGCAAGAGAGAAACGTCAAGGCACTTACAAAGGCTATTCCATCAAACTAACACTGGACCTCTCATCAGATACAATTCAAGCAAGGAAAAACTGAGGAAATATATTCTAAGTGTTAAATGAACAACAATTTCAGCCAAGAATACTATACCCAGCAAGGTTTTCCTTCAAATGGGAAAAGAAGATAAACACGCTCTCAGAGGGAGCCAGCAGTTAGCGTAATGGCTATGTCGCTGGACTCCCACGTAGTCAACCGCGGTTCGGGTCCCAGACTCGGTGGCTTAAAACTCACGCCGGGCGCGTGTGCGTGTGTGCCCAAGATCCCGAGAGGAGAATGGA
>NW_006203620.1:148319-151575 GCF_000334495.1 Tupaia belangeri chinensis
CGCGCCCCACAAGGAAAAACTCTCCCAAAAAAAAAAAAAAAAAACGCTCTCAGATAAATAAAACCTGAAAGAATTTCCCAACTCCAGACCAGCTCTTCAAGAAATTCTGAAAGGAGTACTATACCAAGAAAACTAAAGTCAGACAGACAGCAATAAGAGAACAAAAAACAATCAAGAATATGGCCCACTTAATGGTAGAAACAAGTCTGGAAATATCGATACTAACGTTGAATGTTAATGGATTAAATTCTCTAATCAAGAGACACAGACTGGCTGAACGGATTAAAAATCAGAAACCATCCATCTGCTGCCTACAGGAAACACATATCATGAATACAGACATACATAGATTAAAAGTGAAGGGCTAGAAAAAGGTATTCCTTGCAAATGTAAATCAAATAAAGAGTGGGAGTCGCTATACTGATTTTGGAGAAAATAGACTTTAAGACAAAAACCATAAGAAGAGACGAAGAAAGGAATTATATAGTAGTAAAAGGGCTAATTCTTCAACAAGATGTAATGCTTATAAATATCAATGCACCCAACTCAGTAGCACCCAAATATGTAAAGAAAAGACTGCTAGATCTAAAAGGAGAGAGAGACTGTAACATGTTATTTTTTGGAGATCTTAACACCCCATTATCTCCATTAGACAGATCAATGAGACAAAAAATAAGCAAAGAGATTCAGAACCTAAATGATACCATAAATCAGATGAACTTGACAGACATCTATAGAACTTTCCACCGAAAAACACAAAATATACATTTTTCTCACCCCAGATGGTACTTTCTCAAAGATTGAACACATCATAGGGCACAAAACCAGGCTTTACAGATGCAAAGGCATAGAAACTATATTCAGCATCTTTTCCAACCATGACGGAATTGAACTTGATATTAATTTAAGGAAAAAACTCTCAGAAATACACAAATACATGGAAACTAAATAACCTACTTTTGAATGACTTCATGATTACTGAAGAGATCAAGACTGGAAGCAAAAGATTCATGGAAACAAATGATAATGAGTACACAAGTTTCCATACTCTATAGGATACTGCAAAAGCAGTCGTAAGAGGGGAGTTCACAGCAATTAGTGCACACAAGAAAAAGATGAAAAGGTGGCAAAAGGACAACATAACATCATGGCTTACGGAATTGGAAAAACAACAAAAAAATCCAAAAACTGCTAGGAGAAAAGAAATAATAAAGATTCGAGCAGAAATAAATTAAATAGAAAATAAATGAACTATACAGAAAATAAATGAAAGCAAAAACTGATTCTTTGACAAGATAAACAAGATTGACACACCATTAGCTATACTAATTAAGAAGAAAGGAAGTAGATAAATCGATTTCACAATGAATCAGGCATCATTACAACAGACATAATAGAAATACAAAATATCATTAGAGGATACTATGAGTGACTATATGCCAACAAACAAGAAAACATGGATGAGATGGACAAATTCCTGGAGATGTATAATCTACGAAGATTGACTCAGGAGGACAAGAAAGCCTGAATAGACCCCTAACAAGCAATGAGATTAAGTCAGTAATAAATAACCTCCCAACAATGAAAAGTCCAGGTTCTTATGGCTTCACTGCTGAATTCCCCAGAGCTTTTAAAGAATTCCTCATTCTATTCAAACTTTTTCTAGAGATCTAAAAGGAAGGAATCCTTCTAAATTCATTCTATGATGCCTGCATCACCCTCATTCCCAAAACGGATAAGAATACAACAAAAAAAGAAAACTACAGACCTATATCTCTGATAAATATATATGCAAAAATTCTCAACAAGAGACTTGCTTACCATATTCAACAGCATCATCTTATTCATCACGACTAGGTAGGCTTTATTCCAGGGATGCAAGGGTAGTTCAACATATACAAAACCATAAGCGTAATGCACCATATTAACAGAAAGAAAGATAAAAACCATATGATTATTTTAATAGATGCCGAAAAAGCATTTGACAAAATACAACATTTCTTCATGATTAAGACTCTCAGTAAATTCGGCATAGAAGGATCATTTCTCAGCATAATATAAACCATCTATGAAAAACTTATAGTTTGAGACCAGCAGTTGGTGTAATGGCTATGTCGCTAGACTCCCATGTAGTCGATTGCAGTTCGAGTCCTGGACCCAGTGGCTTAAACTCATGCTGGGCGTGTGTGCGTGCATGCCCAAGGTCCTGAGAGGAGAATGGAGAAGAAGGGATTGTGGCATGGCCATCCTCCCTGGGGGGTGATTTCTCGCTTTCTGTCTCTCTCTGTATTTCTGGCGAGCACATGTGCCCTGTCGCAAAAACCGCTCCCCAAAAAAGAAATTGGAAAGGACAAAAAAAAGTGGAAGGACATCTCATGTTCCTGGATTGAGAGAATTAATATAATCAAAATGGCAATCCTACCCAAATCAATCTACATATTTAATATAATCCCTAAAAAATTACAAGAGACATTCTTCACAGATCTAGAAAAGACAATCAAAAAATTTGTCTGGAATCATAAAAGACCACATATTACCAAAGCCATCTTATGCAAGAAGAGTGGAGTGGGTGGCTTCTCACTTCCTGACCCCCAAAATATATTACAAAGCTGTGATCATCAAAACAACATGGTATTGTCACAAAAACAGACATTAAAATCAATGAAATAGAGTATAGGCACCAGAAGTAAACCCAAAAAGGTACAGCCAACTCATCATTGACAAAGGATGTCAATAAATCCAGTGGGAAAAGGAAAACCTCTTTAGCAAATGGTGCTGGAAAAACTGGAAATCCACCTGCACAAAGATAAATCTGAGCCCCTATCTGTCACCATTAACAAAAATCAACTCAAAGTGGATCAAAGATCTAAACCTAAGGCTACAAACTATAAAACTATTAGTGGAAAACACTGGGGAAACTCTGGGAGACATTACAGTAAGCAAAGATTTTTTAACCAAGACCTCCAAAGCACAGGCAATAATCCTCAAAATAGACAAGTAGAATTACATCAGATTAAGAAGTTTCACTTTCTGATGCATAATTTACAAAAACATTTTCCCATTCTGAGGGCTGTCGATTCACACTAATTGTTGTATTTTTTGCATCAGATAAATGACTGACAACCAGAATACACAAGGAACTAAAGAAGCTGTTTGGAAAAAAGATGATCAACCCTATTAAAAGATGGGTAAAGGAGTTGGAAAAAAAAAAAAAACCACTCTCTAAAGATGACATATGAATAGCCAAAAAGCATAT
>NW_006203620.1:152076-160068 GCF_000334495.1 Tupaia belangeri chinensis
GGGATAGGGAGGTGTGGTGTTATCAGTTGAAGATATTTTGATTAACTGGACTGGGGAGAAATGTTCACATATTGAAATGTTCACTTTGTAAGCTAAACAATGTGATTGAATGTATATAAAAAATGTTTTAAATCAATAAAAAAAAGAAAATGCACTTAAGAACAAACAAAAAAAAGAAAAATAATAATTCTTTAAAGAAGGATTTGTTAAGTTTAACTTTTTCTGTCTCATAAATAGGATTCTTGTCTCTTTAAAAAAAATTGATAAGACCACTCTTTGTGGAAGAAGCGGATGCAGTTGCAGGTGGCGCGGAGCTCCTGCAGCCTGCTCTGCTCCTGACTAACCGCTGTTAGCTCTCACCAAGGAACAAGTCGATCAGGAAGCCACGCCACAGCCCTGTTTAAAGATACTGGAAAAACACCCGTGGAGCCAGAGGTGGCCATTCACCGAATTAGAATTACTTTAACCAGCCGCAATGTAAAGTCCCTGGAGAAAGTGTGTGCTGACTTAATCAGAGGTGCAAAGGAAAAGAATCTCAAGGAGAAAGTGCCAGTTCAGATGCCTACCAAGACTTTGAGAATCACTACAAGAAAAACACCTTGTGGTGAAGGTTCTAAGACTTTGGATTGTTTCCAGATGAGAATCTGCAAGCGACTCATTGATTTGCAGTCCTTCTGAGATTGTTAAACAGATAAGTTCCATCAGTATTGAACCAGGAGTTGAAGTTGAAGTCACCATTGCAGATGCCTAAGTCAATTATTTTAATAAATTGATGATCATCTGTTAAAAAATAAAATAAAATAAATAAAAGAAATTTCACTTTCAGTCATAGAGTACGGACACTCGGTATATATTAAGTTGGGACATACAATGTCTCTCTTGATAGCCTGGCTTACTTCACTCAGCAGTAAATCTTCCATTTTCATCCACTTTCTGTCAAAAGCCAGGGGTTTTTTTTTTATGGCTGAATAGAGTATATGTGCCATAGTTTTTCGATCCATTCATCTGTTCATGGGCATTTGGGTTGAATGCAGTAAATGGATGTAAATACAGATATAGTGTGTGTGAAAGAGTAGGGTTTAAGGAAAAACAATAAGACAAAAAAAAATGGGGAGGAAAAGCATTAATGGAACAAAGAAACATGCCAATTTCTGTTAAAGATATTTTATAGTTTAGTCAACTGGACTAGGGATAAATGTTTACATGTTAAAATATTCACATTCTAAGCTAAATAATGTGATTGTATAAAAAATGAAATATAAAAAATAAAAAAGTCATAAAAAAAGAAGTTTCTGCATAGCAAAGGACACAGTAATTAGTGTGAATCAACATCCCTCAAAATGGAAGAGAATTTTTGCTAACTATGCCTCAGAAAAGAGGCTGATAACCAGAATACACAGGGAACCCAAGTGGCTTACCTGGGAGAATCTGATTAACCTTACTAAAAGATGGGAAAATTAACTGAATGAACAACTCTCTAAGGAAGACATATGAACAGCCAAAAAGCATATGAAAAAATGCTCAACATCCCTCATCATAAGGGAGATGCAGATCAAAACCACAATGAGATACTACCTAACCCCAGTCAGAATGATAATGATTTAAATTTTAAAAAATGATAATTGCTAGTGGGGATGTGGTGAAAGGGGAACTCTCATACTTTGTTGGTGGGAATGTAAATTCATCCAGCCACTGTGGAGAACAATATGGAGTTTCCTCAAGGACCTTCAAATAGAACTACCATTTGATCCAGCAATTCCACTCCTGGGTATCTACCCAAAGGACAGGAGATCACTTAGTTGGAAATGTGCTTACACAGCTATATTTATTGTGGCATTACTCACGATTGCTAAGACATGGAACCAACCCAAATGTCCACAAATAGATAAATGAATTGAAGAAGTGTGGCACCTATATTCCGTGGAATACTATTCGGCCATAAAAAAAAAAAAACGACACCCTGGCATTTGATATAAAGTGGATGAACATGGAAGATCTATGACTGAGTGAAGCAATTCTGGCTATGAAACAGACATAATGTATGTCTCTACTTAACATATACTGCCTGTCTACACTCTATGGCAGAGACTGAAAGACTGGAGGACGTAAAAAGCATTAAAAACTATTATGGTCACTGGGGACAAAGTGGGAGGAGAGTGGGAGAGGGGAAGAGTGCAGTATAGGGAATTTGGGAAAATACAGAGAAGTAAGACAGTTGTTTTACACAGATATAGTTTGTTGCCTATTGGTGATGACGTGTGTAGTAGTATCAACTTTGCTGTGTGGCGTATATCACATTGAGTAAGATCTCTTTACAAATTAAATTATGTATAATGACTGAACATTTATAAATAATAAATAATACTAATAAAAAAGAATAAAATTTATAAATAATAATAAAAACAACCTAGGAGACATGACAAGCAACTAGAGTGTGAACCTTGATTTTAGTGGTGATATATATAAAAGAGGTTTTCTCATACCATTTCAAACATATCACTTGCACTTCATTTGATTAAATCAATGTGTCCAAAATCTCCAGGTGGAGGGAGGAGGAGATTTTTTTCAGCCACACCCAATCACCCTAGAAAGAAAATGTAGAGAGTAATATTGAGACTTAATTGCCAGCAGTATTAGAGCTGCTGTCACTTCCAAATGAAGAGTTTATCCAACCAACCCAAACAGACATTTTCTTCCTCCTACATCCCCTATCCCATGGTCATTCTGTATTCTGCACTGAAATGAGGCCATACAAAGAAGTTAAAGCTAAAAATTGCAATTAACTGAAGGCAGGAAAACAATTGCAGGTATGCAGATCCCAAGAAAAGAAAGATACCACTCTGTAATGCCTCCCTTCACTAACTGCAGAAAGTGCTAGGTTTTTTTAACTTATTCATAGTTAAGTTATATATATAGTACCAGGTTCCCTGTGATTAATGGTGATGGTTGATGGCTGCAATTCCCACTGCCTTGAGGCATCTGTGGTGGGAGATGTAGTTCAAGAAATGCTTCCTGCACTTAACCTTTATTCATTTTTCTCTTGTGGGACAGGTCATTTGGGAGGGTGGGAGTGAGGAGGGACTCATGATTTAATCATAAACCAGTTGTCTTAAATGTAGATTAAATGTTTTTTATTTGAAAGCATAAATGTACCATTATAGTAATATGAGTTTTCTAGACTCTTTCAAAAGTCTATTTCTAACTTTTTAAGTACAATACTGCTATTTTCTAAGGCTGCTGTCAAGTCAAAAACAATTATTTCATTGTCTTTGCTTCAACACCCGTATCTGATCATTTTCTTCTATGTGCATAGCACTTGTCATCAAGTAGAGATAATAAAGCAGAGAGCACTATGCAGTCAAATTCTGAATGAAAGATTGTAACCATTCTCTTATCACTGAGGTGTATATCATGCTGGGTAAAATCTCTAAAATCTAAATGATGTATTGAATGTATAAATAATAATAATAATAATAAAGAAAAGAATATATCCAGCTATGGCTTTGCATCTAGAGACCTGCTAAAGGCAAAGGCTAATGCAAGCTTCAGGCATCTAAGTTACTTGCCCACATTTTGTGTTAGCATCTTCTAGCCTAGGCCCTTTAACTGAGGTTCAAAGCCCTTTAAGTAGGGAATGGTCCCAGAAACCATTAGCAGCTAAACAAAACAGCACTGGCCAGTCTCACTGACCCCAAAGTTCAGAAAGGTAGTTCAGGATCAGTAGCTGCCTACATTAGAATATTCAAAACATTCAACCCCAAAATTGTCCAAGTGTGGCCCAGACCAGCTGTATCAGCATCATCTGGGAATTGGTTAGAACAGCCAAATCTCAAGCCCAGCCCAACATTTATGGACTCAGAAATTGTGCAAATGAGTCCAAATGATCTGTGTTTTAACAAGCCCCACCAATGATTCTAAAGTTTGTGACACAGTATCCCAGACTTTTCCTTTTCTTCTTCTCTATGGTGCTTTCTTCATTCATACCTTCTCTATTGACCTCTCACTAAGGTTTTCCTCATCAAAATCTGCTCTTACCTAGGCACCTAAAACACTCATAGACATCAGGAGGGCCTGGCACAAGTTTCAAGTTTTACTCTTTAAAGACTTTGCCTTGGTGCTGATTGGTGGTTCAGTGGTGAAATACTATGTTCTTTGAGGCTAACTCACCTAAGAGGGTTCTTAATATAATTATGTGAGTATATTATTGTATAGCCTATGGCAGCCAACTGATGTTAGGCAGCAGCCCTGGCTGCATACATACATGTATGTACCATACTCTTTTTTACTCACACATCCCCTAGACACCAGGGAACACATTCTGCTAGTAGCATGGATACTCTACACATCATCAAACTCTTCCTGCCAGGTGAAGCCCCTTTGGAATCAGGCTATACCAGTTAAAGTGAGAAGCTGGAATTGGGCCTCCAAGAATGATAAGCAGGAGAAAGAAGCAACCTCAAGGAACTGTCAGGTCATATAGTTAAGAGAGCGCATTTTGAGGTACACATGCATTTACCAGTGGCTGTGCATGTGCATAGTCAAGTGTGCCAGTATGGACATAGGCTATGGGAAAGCTCTCTCTCCCACCACCCTGCTCCAAAACTAAACCAAGAGGCCAGGATATCTGTGCCCACCCCTGCACCATTCTCATATGTTAGCATACATCAAGAAAGAGAATACTACCCTTTTAGATGTGGTGCCTTTGTGCAGTGCATAACTTGAACATCAATATTAGCAAACCTGACTCTGCCTTATACTTGGTACCTGATTGGAGTCAGCCCTATTGCAAACATAGGTTAGCCTTCTGTCTGATGTATTAACTGTCACAAGTAGCCAAGCCAAGCTTTGTCCTGTCAAATCACCACATTTGAGAGTTGGAAAATGTTTTAAGTATCCCTAGTCATATTTTGATTAAAAAAAAAAAAACCCTGAAGCCTGAAACCTGAAGCCTGAAGAAATTGACTTGCTCAGTATCTAAAAATAAGGTACTAATAGAGCCAAAAACTGAACTAAGGTCTTTCATCTCCTATTAAAAAAAAAAAAAAAACTAATTGCCAGAGGGTATCTGTACTCACCAGAAAGAAGGGAGAGGGAAAAAGGGAAAGTGCCCCCTCAGAGGTGCATCATCACATTGCAATCCCTTCTCCCCGCTTTTTCCATTCCATTAGGACATGGGGCATGAACAAACATGTTCATGCATGTTTTTCAAGCTGCCAGGTTGGGATTCAAACTGCATTTGGCCATGTGGGATCCAGCTCCCTATACACAGCAATTCACCACTGCATTATGGGGCTAGCCCTTCCATCTCCCATTTTGTTGCTCTTTCCTTTCATTGAGCTTTCTTTGGTTTGGGGGATTTGTGTGTGTGTGTGTTTAAGATTTAAACAATTCTCAGAAACTTTGTAAGCAAAATTTTTTTATTGATTCTCTGTGCATCCTACTTCATGAATAATGAAGGGCAAGGAAGGAATGAGAAGGCTTTATCTTCACCACATATGCACTATTTGTTTTGCTTTCTTTTAAGAGAGAAAATGATAAATTACTTCACTCATAAGTCACTTTTTAATTAAGAGTAAGAAACATCAAACTCTATTCACTAAAGTTTTTAGAAGTAATTTAAAGTCCCTCAGTTTTTCCACTAAGGTAAAGGTGTATTGACTAAAAGACAAGAGCATTAGGTCCTAGACCTATTTTTGCTTCAAACTCAAGATGGCCTCAGTGCAGCCACTTAATTGGTCTGAGTCTCAGTTTTCTCACTGATAGAGCTGAATTTACGATTGGGTTCTCAAAAAGTCATGACATATTTTTTTCTATATTTTTCTATGCAAAAATGCATTGTAACTTTTCCAACAACCCAATAGATGATTTTTTAGGCTCTTTTTAACTTTGGTCATATAATATTTTCTAATTAGAGAAAGAAGATGATTGGTGGAAGGGAAAGGCTAGAGTAAGAACTATAAAGGATGTAGAAGGTAGGACAGAATAAACAGAAAAGACTGGGAAAGGGAAATGAATGGGGAAGAGAGAAAGGTAAAACAAAGAAAACGTGAGAGGCTGAGAGGCATATAGGCAGAAGGAGTCAGAAAATGAAAAGGGAAGATGCATTCAGTGGCCCCTGAGTATGTCAGAGTTACACTGCTGCCTACCTCACCCCCTTCCTACCCCAAACTGTGGCTATTAAAACAAATCATGAGATGTCCCCACTGTATCTACCATTTGCAACTTTTTTCTGCCTCGCATTCAGCTAATGTGGTTTCCTCTAACATTTCAAAGGGTATCTATGAAATAAGGGCTGTGTTTTTGGTGTAATTTCAAAAGTTTTGCACACTGTGTGTACAAAGTGTGAATTTGCGTCAGTGCAGTACAATGTTATGACACCTCATGAAGAAGTCTGTTTTGCTGTTACACATCTACTACTAGTACTCATATTATTTGGAAATTCCAGGTCTTCCCATAACAACTGAAAATTTAATTTATTTTAAACAGAAACTAAATATTAAGTCTTCTTTAAAACACTCCTAATAGAGGACAATTTCAGAAGGCATACTTGATTTCTTTGATTTGTTGACTCAATAGACTTATGCTCCCTCCCAGAGTCCACTTTAGTTCTAGCTAGACAGTTTTCTAACCTCAGCAGTCTTCCTTCACAACCTGTCATCAGCATAATCTTGACTCCACTGTGTGGTATTATTCTCACTAACATCCTCCTTTTGTAAAGATAAAGGCCCTCTTTGACAATTCAGAAATACTCACTTTCTGACTGACCAACCGTCATTCTGGGAACTAAGTCAGCTTTCTGCCTCTTTTCAAAATTAGGAAATATCTGACAGATTCTTAAAGGCCAGTTATAAAGTGATGTTTATTTTTTCCCTTCTCAACTCTACACTATAACCTTCCAACCCCAGCAAATAAAACATACCACAATTCTACACAGAATCATAAATTCTTCCACAGAATCAGAGAATCATAGCATATCTGAGCCAGAAGAGGCATCTGAGGTCTATTAGCCCAGCAATTCTCAATCCTGGCTGTACATATCAGGACACTTTTAGAAAAAAATACCAATTCCTGGACCCCACCCTATATAAAATGAATCAGAATTGCTTGGGGTTGGGCCAGGACATAGGTAATGTTTTTTCAAGTTTCCCAAGGAGATTCTAATGAGCAGCCATGATTGAGAACTGAGTACAACACTTCATTTTACAATTTTAGCAAGGTTATTGAGATTTACTTCAGCATCTTAAAGGTAAAGCCATCAGTCCATTACAGTTTGTCATCCCAAAGTATCTGATTACCTTATCTTTTACTCTTATCTTTTTGAGAGAATAAAACTACCAAGTCCCCAAAACCTTAAATTTACATTTGAAGCAAATCTCCTAATTGAATAAATTAAATCCAAGGCAAGATCCAGAGGTTTCCTGCTACTACTTTAAGTCAAATACTTTAAGTACCTTGGGAAAACATATGCCATGCCAATCTAGTATTTCAGATTTGTCTTAGTCCCATTGTACTGCTATAATATAGTATGTGGGGATGGGTAATTTATAAAGAACACAAATCTATTTTCTCATAATTCTGGAGAAATCCAAGATCAAGGCACCAGCAGGTTCAATAGTCTGGTGAGGGCATTTCTCTCCTTCCAGGATGGCACCTTGTTGCTGCACCCTCTGGAGGAGATGGTTATTATGTCCTCACCTGGCAGAAGGCAGAAGGGAAAAGGGAAAAGTATCAAAACCCCGAAATGAAGCCTCTTTTACAAGGGCCTTAATCCAAGTAACAAGGGGAGGAGCTCTCATGACCTAACCACCTCTTAAAGGCTCCACTTCTTTTATATATATATATGTATTGGGACCAGCAGGTAGCATGGCGGTTAAGGTGCTGGACACTCCCACATAGCCAACCATGGTTCAAGTACCAGACCTGGAGGCTTTCCATCTCTCTCTCTCTCTCTCTCTCTCTCTCTCACTCTCTCTCCTCTCTCTATACTCAACT
>NW_006203620.1:160273-163123 GCF_000334495.1 Tupaia belangeri chinensis
TTCCCTATTCTCCTCTCTCTCTCCCCCTATTAACAACACCCTATTACTCCACCATTACTATCTCTAGTATCTACAGTTGTCCTACCTGGTATTATAATTCCCAGTCTTTTCCGTATCTACTATAGAGCACAGACATTCACTATATATTCAGTGGGAACATATGAAGTCTATGTTTCATAGTCTGGCTTGCTTTGCTTAGCATTAAGTCTTCTATATTTCTCCACTTTGTACCAGATGTCAGGGTCTCGTTTTTTTATGGCTGAGTAGTATTCCATAGAGTACATATGCCACATTTTTTCAATCCACTCACCTAATTTTGGACATTGGAGTTGATTCCATGTCCTAACAATTGTTAATAATGCTAAAATAAACATGGAAATGTAACTATTCTTCCAAATGAGGGTTTTCTTATCTTTTGGGTAAATATCTAAGAGTAGAATTATTGGGTCTGATGATAGTTCTATTTGTAGATTTCTGAGGAATCTGCATATCATTCTCCACAGTGGTTGTACTAATTTACATCCTCATCAAAAGTGTAGGAGGGCTCCCTTTTCAATAGAGCTTCACCAGCACTTATCAGTTTTATATTTTAATCTTAGCCATTCTGATTGTGATTAAATGGTATCTCATTGTGGTTTTGATTTGTATTTCCCTTATGATAAGGGATGTTGAGAATATTTCCTTATGCTTTTTAGCTGTTTGTATGTCTTACCAAGAGCTATGTCTCTTCCATTCATTTTCCTATCTTTTATTGGATTTATTATTTTGTAGGGGGTAAGCTCCTTGAGTTCCCTGTATATTCTAGTTATCAGTCCCTTATCTGAGGTATGGTTTGCAAATATATTCTCTCACTCTGAGAGTTGTATCCTCACTCTAATTATTGTTTCTTTTGCTGTGCAGAAGCTTTTTTAGCCTGATGTAGTCACACTTGACTACTTTGAGGACTATTGCCTGTGCTTTGGGGGTCTTCCTTAAGAAGTCTTTACCTACTCAAAGGTCTCATAGAGTTTTCCCACAGTAGTTTTATAGTTTGGGGTTTTATGTTGACATCGATCCATAATCCATTTTGGGTTGGTTTTTGTTAGTGGTGAGAGGTAGGGGTCCAGTTTCATTCTTCTGCTGGTGGATATCCAGTTCTCCCAGCATCATTTCCTGAAGAGATTTTCTTTTTCCCACTGAAATATCTTGGGCCTTTTGTCAAGGATCAGTTGGCTGTATGTTGGAGTTTGTTTTTGGGTTCTCAGTTCTGTTCCATTGGTCTACCTATCTATTTTTGTGCCAATACCATACTGTTTTGATTATCACAACTTTATAATATGTTTTGAGGTCAGGAATTGAGATGCTTCCTACTTTATTCCACTTGCACAGTATTGCTTTGGCAATTTGACGCCTTTTATGATTCCAGACACAATTTATGATTTTTTTCTGTTTCTTTGAGGAATATCTCTGGTAGTTTGATCAGAATTGCATTAAATTTGTAGATTAATTTGGGTAAGATTGACATCTTGATCATATTATTTTTTCCAATCCAGGAATGTGGGGTGTTTTTCCATTGTTTTGTATCATTTTAAATTTATTTTTCAAATGTTTCATAGTTTTCCTTGTAGAGATTTTTTACTTCTTTTGATAAAATAGTCACAAAAATAATAAGGCATCTGGACTCCCACATAGTCAACCATGGTTCAATTCCCGGACCTGGTGGCTTAAAACACTTTGGGCATATATGCTCAAAATCCCAAGAGGACAATGGAGGAGAAAGGATTGTTCCATGGCCATCACCCCTGGGGGTGATTTTTTTTTCTTTCTCTCTGTCTAGTGAGTGCATGCACCCTATAGCAAAAATCTCTCTAAAGAAAATTCAATATTATTATTGATAATGTGTGGACTTATCCCTATCACTTTGGTAGCCATTTTCTTGGTTGTTTTTTGTTCTCTTATTCTGTTTGTCCCTCTTTAGTTTTCTTGATAAACTACTCCCTCAGTATTTCTTATAGTTTTGGTCTAGTACTGGTGAATTCTTTCACTTTTGTTCATCTGAGAATGCTTTTATTTGTTCTTCTTATTTGAAGGAAAATCTTGCTGGATATAGCATCGTTGGTTGAAAATATTTTTCTTTTAATGTTTTGAATACATCATCCCATTCTTTCCTTGCCTACATTGTTTCAGTTGAGAGGTCTGATGTTAGCCTAATAATAAAAGCTTTATAAGTAACTTGATACTTCTGTCTTGCCATTTTTTTTATGTTTATTTATTTATTATCATCATAATCTTGTTTGCATTACACTGAATCACAACATAAAGTTTCTATGATGGCAAAGAAGTATTTTTTTTTTTTGAGATTTTCCATCCAGAGTACACTGTATATTGTCTCAATCAAGCACATCAACAAACATGTTATTATTAGCAAATGATCTTCCATTTCTTGTTTTCTGTATGTTACGCTTTTTCTCCCCCATCCTTGGTTCCCTCTCTCTTACCCTCTGCCACCTCCTGTTCTCCTCCCACACTGTCTCTGTTATCTATTTCTATACTGTTTCCCCCCACATTTTATTGAATCACCAAAGACCCTCATCAATCCAAATACCCCCCTAGCAAACACATTTGACACACACATTTCCATGAGCACAAGTCTAACTTTAGCACCTAACTTACATATCCTACTGCAGTCATTTAATAGATACATTTTGTTTTCCTGAAACTTTTTTTTGTAACTCAATTTGCATTCCTTCCCTTCGCATCATCACAGCACACAAAATGCGATCTCCCATCCAGTACACACTGCATAGTGACTCAATCATGCACATTACAAAAAAAAAAAATTTCCAATTCTAGTTGCTAGAATTATTTCCA
>NW_006203620.1:164335-172419 GCF_000334495.1 Tupaia belangeri chinensis
TTCTATTGTGCTTGCTGGTGCAGCAGATTCAGTAGATAGTGGGGAATATTTCAACCCTATTAGTATTTGAATGTTTAGCTACAGTGCTCTTAGATCTGTCTAAAAACACATTGAAAGGATATTGGAGGTTGGAGAGACAAGAAAAAAGAAAACGAGACAGATAAAAACAACAAAAAGAGAAAAAAAGACAAAAAAAATTAAAAATTAAAAATTGGTAATTACTCTTCTTTTTTAAAAAAAAAAAATCACAAAATACAAAACCGCCCGGCGCTTGTGCGCCGCACGAAAAATCTAGTTCACAGTAGCCATGTGGAACCTTGTTCTGAAGGCCCGCGGCTTCTTCTGCCTTGTCTTGCCATTTTTAGAATATTGCCTTTGTCCTTTCTTTTTCCAATCTGGCTATGATGTGCCAGGAAGAGGATCATTTTATGTTGATTCTATTTGGAGTTCTTTTTATTTCTTGGGTCTGAATTTCTCCATATTTCTCTAGATTTGGAAATTTTTCAGATACTATTTCAAGAAAGAGGTTTTCCCTCCTTTTCCAGCTTTTTCACTTTCTGAAATATTCATTATATGAATATTTTGGTGTTTCATGGTGTTTATCATTTCCTGTATGTTATCCTCATTTTTTTGGTTATTTTTCATTCTTTTTGATGGTTTTGTCTATGTTGGAGACTTTGTCTTCAAGGTCATAAATTATTTCTTTTGCATGGTCCAATCTGTTGTTAATACTTTCTAGGGAAATTTTAATTTATTGCACTGTATTCTTCATTTCCAGAAGTTTTCTTTGATTTTTTTAAGGTGTCTATCTCTTTATGAAATTCCTCCTTCATATCCTGGAATTATTTTCTCATTTCCTGGCATTGATTGTATGTTTTCTCTTGCATCTCAATGAGTTCTGTCACTATCAATGTTAAGAATTTTTTTCTGACATTTCTGTAAATTCCTGGAAATTTTTTTGATACTATTTCAAGAAAGAGGTTTTCCCTCCTTTTCCAGCTTTTTCACTTTCTGAAATATTCATTATATGAATATTTTGGTGTTTCATGGTGTTTATCACTGCCTGTATGTTATCCTCATTTTTTTGGTTATTTTTCATTCTTTTTGATGGTTTTGTCTATGTTGGAGACTTTGTCTTCAAGGTCATAAATTATTTCTTTTGCATGGTCCAATCTGTTGTTAATACTTTCTAGGGAAATTTTAATTTATTGCACTGTATTCTTCATTTCCAGAAGTTTTCTTTGATTTTTTTAAGGTGTCTATCTCTTTATGAAATTCCTCCTTCATATCCTGGAATTATTTTCTCATTTCCTGGCATTGATTGTATGTTTTCTCTTGCATCTCATTCAGTTCTGTCACTATCAATGTTAAGAATTTTTTTCTGACATTTCTGTAAATTCCTTTATGTTGTCCATCCTTGATGGGGGCTACTGTGCTCACCTGGTAAAGAGTTACCCACTTATTTTTTCATGTTTCTTCCATCTCTATGTGGGTTTTTGGTCATGTGATGCAGTATTCACTTATTCTTATTTATTGAAGTAGATTCTATAGTATTTGAAAAGGGAATTTCACACTTAATTCCCAGTTGAGTTCCTTTAAGAGGACTGTGTTTTCCAGATCAGAGCAGATAACTTCAAGTGATTGACTCCTCTATAAAACTTTCAGCTCTTGAAGTGGGAACAAGCAAGCTAAAGAGATATAACTTAGTGAAGAGGAGTACTGGAGTGTCCTAGGTTCCAAAGAGAACCCCAGGAGGTGGGAGTGCACGCACAAGAAGAGGCCTGCCAAAACCAAAGGTCCCACTGCTTAATACTATCACACTGGACATTAAGTTTCAACATTTGAATTTTGGGGGAGACACATTTAAACCAAACCATAGGATTCTACCACAGTCCCATGAAATTCATGTCCTTTACACATGTGAAATACATTTATTCTATTCAATAGTCCCCACAGTCTTAATTTTTCCAACAGCAACTCAAAAGTCTAATGCCCAGTATCTTATTTAAATCATATATAGGTGAGACTCAAGGCATAATTCATCCTGAGGTAAACTGCTCAGCAGCTCTGAATCTGTGAAACCAAACAAGTTACATGTTTCCAAAGTACAATGGTAAGGAGAGGCATAGAATGGACATTTCTATTCGGGTAATGGACCCCAAGTAAATCCAAAACCCCAAAAGGAAAACAACGTTAACCTTGAGGCTTGGGAATAATCTCCTCCATTCCACCTCCTGGAGACACTGGAGTAGAGACTGGGCCCCCATGGCCCCATGGGTCCCTGTCCACATAGCTTTCCTGGTACATCTCATGCCACAGTTCTCATGGGTTAAAAAGTCAGGTGCCTGAAGCTATTTTGGGCTAGCATTGCATGCTGATAGCACTACAGGTCTAAAGTCTTTAAGGTAGTCTTTCCCTTACAGTTTCACTAAGCATTGTTCTAATGGGGACTCTCTGCAATGGTCCTGACCCCACAGTTACACTGGGAATTGACCTACAGTCATTCTCTGCAGTGGCTCCAACCCCACAGTTCCCATAGGCATTGTTCTAGTGGGGCCTAGTCACAGTGGCCCTCATCTTATGGCAAGTCTCTACCTGAGTCCTGAACTATCTGGAACATCCTTTAAGATCTAGGTAGTAATAGCCATATCTCCACAACTTTTGCATTATGCAAGCCGGTAAAATTAGCATCATGTGGACACTGCCAAAATTTATGGCTTGATTCAGAGTGGCATCCTGAGCCACACCTAGGCTCACTTTAGCCATTTCTAGGGGACCCAAGGAGTATTGTACCAGAATTTTTAGAGAAGAGACTTCAGTCAATCTTATCCAGTGATCTTTCAGGTCGCATAGGCATTCTGGGCTCCTCTGGAGACTTAGGGTACTCCTTTGATATTTTTCAGTCTTTAAGGGTCCAGAATCCTGGGCATGTGAAAGGCATAGCAGCCTCAAATAATTCCAAAATGGCTTTGGGGTTATTCTCCTGTTGTCTTAATGAGTAGCATCAAATTTCCTTCTACCCATACTAATCTCATTATCAAACAGAATTTGGCTACATCCTTAGTTTTCTCTCTTAAAAACACTTTTCCTTTGCATGGCTAGCCTGAAAATTTTCCAAATATTTACATTCGGGACTCTCTGCAATGGTCCTGACCCCACAGTTACACTGGGAATTGACCTACAGTCATTCTCTGCAGTGGCTCCAACCCCACAGTTCCCATAGGCATTGTTCTAGTGGGGCCTAGTCACAGTGGCCCTCATCTTATGGCAAGTCTCTACCTGAGTCCTGAACTATCTGGAACATCCTTTAAGATCTAGGTAGTAATAGCCATATCTCCACAACTTTTGCATTATGCAAGCCGGTAAAATTAGCATCATGTGGACACTGCCAAAATTTATGGCTTGATTCAGAGTGGCATCCTGAGCCACACCTAGGCTCACTTTAGCCATTTCTAGGGGACCCAAGGAGTATTGTACCAGAATTTTTAGAGAAGAGACTTCAGTCAATCTTATCCAGTGATCTTTCAGGTCGCATAGGCATTCTGGGCTCCTCTGGAGACTTAGGGTACTCCTTTGATATTTTTCAGTCTTTAAGGGTCCAGAATCCTGGGCATGTGAAAGGCATAGCAGCCTCAAATAATTCCAAAATGGCTTTGGGGTTATTCTCCTGTTGTCTTAATGAGTAGCATCAAATTTCCTTCTACCCATACTAATCTCATTATCAAACAGAATTTGGCTACATCCTTAGTTTTCTCTCTTAAAAACACTTTTCCTTTGCATGGCTAGCCTGAAAATTTTCCAAATATTTACATTCTGCTTCTTTTTTGGTTATAAATTCTGTCTTTAAATTATTTCTCTCACCTCATATTTTACTATAAGAAGTTAGGGAAAGCCATACGGCACCCTGAATGCTTTGTTGCTTAGAAGTCTTTTATCAAATATCCTAACTCATTGCTCACCAGTTCTACATTATAGGAAGTCCTAGGAAACAAATATGATTTAGTCAAGTTCTTTGCCACTTTATAACAAAGATAGCCTCTTACTCAGTTTTCGATGACTTGTCCTTCATTTTCATCAGAGACTAGATCAGAATAGCCTTTATTTTTTCATATTTCTACCAACGTTGTTTGTAACTATTAGGTAGTCTCTAAGAAAACTCAGGCGTTGGGAACCAGCAGTTAGCGTAATGGCTATGTCGCTGGACTCCCACATAGTCGACCGTGGTTCGCGTCCCGGACCCGGTGGTTTAAAACTCACGCCGGACACGTGTGCGTGCGTGCCCAAGGTCCCGAGAGGAGAATGGAGGAGAAGGGATTGTGGCGTGACCATCTCCTCTGGGGGGTGATTTCTCGCTTTCTGTCTCTATGTCTCTCTCTGTCTGTCTGGCAAGCGCACGTGCCCTATAGCGAAAACCTCTCAAAAAAAAAAAAAAAGAAAAGAAAACTCAGGCTTTCCATATAGCTCTCTTCTTCTGAGCCTTTACTATTATCACCCTTAACATTCCACTAATGGTAAATTCGGCATTTTCTAGAATTTACTTAAAAACTGTCTTAGACTATTCATTAACCAGTTCCAAAACTGCTTCCACATATTAGGTATTTGTTATTGCAACATCCCGTTTCTCTGGTACCAATTAGTCTCTTAGTCCATTTCTTCCAGTTCTGGAGTCTAGGATGTCCAAAATCATAGCATCGATAGGTTCAGTTGTCTGGTAAACACTGCTCTCTGCTTCAAAATGGCACCTTATTGCTGCATCCTCTAGAGGGAAGGAGTGCAGTGTCTTCATATGGCAGAAGGCAGAAGGACAAGCTAGCAAATACTAAGTTGAAGCCCGTTGTATAAGGGTCCTGATCTCATTCATGAGGGAGAAGCCCTCAAGGCCTAATCATCTCTTAAAGGTCCCTCTTCTTTTCCTTTTTTTCTTTTTCTCTTTTTCTTTTTCTTATTCTTTCTTTTTTTAGAGAGAGAGATTTTTGCTATAGGGTGCGTGTGCACTCTCCACAGAGACAGAGAGACAGAAAGTGAGAAATCATTCTCCAGGGTGGATGGCCACACTGAAATCCCTTCTTCTCCAGTCTCCTCTCAGGAGTTTGTGTATGCACACCCACAAACTCAGTGTGAGTTTTAAGCCACCAGGTCCAGCACTTGAACTGCAGTCAACTATGTGGAATCCAGTGATGTGACCACTATGCTATCTGCTGGATCCAAAGGTTCTGCTTCTTAATACTATGGTGGCCATTAGGTTTCAGCACTAGAATTTTAGAAGGAACACATTCAAACCATGTCAAGGACTCCATCAATTATTTATCCATTGGAGGAAAGCATTTGCTTGGAAAACCCATTGTGTTCAATAATCTAAAAACTCATTCTGTCCTGTTTTGGACTTTTTTTTTTTTTGAGAGGTTTTTGCTATAGGGCGCATGTGCTCGCCAGCCAGACAGAGAGAGACAGAGAGATAGAAAGCGAGAAATCACCCCCCAGAGGGGATGGCCACGCCACAATCCCTTCTCTTCCATTCTCCTCTTGGGATCTTGGGCACGCACGCACATGCGCCCTGCGTGAGTTTAAGCCACCAGGTCCGGGACTCGAACCACGGTTGACTACATGGGAGTCCAGTAACATAGCCATTACTCTAACTGCTGGTCCCTGGACTCTTTTTTACAGTTACAGTTGAAGTTGAGAATATTTGCTGCTCTTGGTAATGTCTTCAAACAAAACAAGGAAACCACACTGGGAAAGCCTCACTTAAGAGGAAGAGAAAGGCAGTCTCTTTTCCCTTTTATCCAAAAAAAAAAGAAAACAGTTCATCTCTCCAACTGATGCATGATTTGTTCTGGTTGCCAAATTCCAATATCTTAGAACAATGGGTAAAGGATAGCTTCTTAAAACTTGAAAGATAAAAACTTCAGTGAAATAATAAGGACTTCCATTTTATCAGAAAGTAATCTGTTACTCCATATTATAGAAAAATCATGCATGGGTTTCTTAAAAAAAAAAATGCACCGAAATAAACTGGTCCTTTAATTCCATTTTTTCCACAAACTTTTTGAAATCCCCTCTTATATATCTTCTGGAATGAGTGACATGTTTAAGTATTTGAGTTTCAAAGGTTTTTTTCCACATGCATACAAAATACATGACCTTGAAAGATTAATGAAGTAGGTAGACAAGTTTCTAAGGAAAAACATTGTCAAAAACTTTCAGCAAACAGGTTCATAAATGGACATAGACAAAAAACTAGAAAGATTTGCTGAAAGTCCCAATATATTTGACCAGACTTATTCTTAAATCACTGCCTCAAGAAGGTAGCAGATTAGATGACTGTTGGATGTCCTACCTCATAAATCAGTCTGTTGGCATTTTCATAGGTACCTGGAGTTAGACTCTCCAAAGAAAAGGAGCCTTGAAGCCTTCCCACTTTAAATCTCTGAGGTTATCAGGAAGCTTACAATGGCACAACTTCTTCTCTATGAAAATATTAAGAAAGAAAGATTACAAATGAAATGTCTATGTTTTAGAACAGAACATTGAGCTATGGTGTAGATATTCTGTTTATATTTTTAAAATAATCTTTCTTATTCCAAAGAAAGTAACTATATACATTAAACACTGTAAACATGAGATTGATTAATTGATTGATTAATTTTCCCTATTCTTTAGAATTCTTTTTTCCTTTTTTAATTCTGGAATAATTTAAATATCACACATGCACAATGTAAATATTTTCAAGTGCTTCAATCTCCTAGATAAGAAAATAATCAATGGCATGTGTGTGTGTGTGTGTGGGGGGGGTGATGAGAAAGAATAATTTCATAATTTCATCTGAGACCCTCACTTTATAGACAGGAAACCAAGACCAAAAAAAAGTGTAATCAGTTTCCCAATATCATAGTTAGTCAATGACTTAGTTACAAGAAATGTTTATAAAAATTTAGCATTAAAAAAAGTAAATAATAGGAACAGCAGTTAGCGTAATGGCTATGTCGCTGGACTCCCATGTAGTCGACCACGGTTTGCGTCCCAGACCCGGTGGCTTAAAACTCACGCCGGGCAGATGTGCGTGCGTTCCCAAGATCCCAAGAGGAGAATGGAGGAGAAGGGATTACAGCGCGGCTATCCCCCCCGGGGGATGATTTCTGGCTTTGTCTCTATGTCTCTCTCTGTCTGTCTGGCAAGCCCATGCCCCCTATAGCATCGAAAAAAAGTAAATAATAGAACTAGGACAGAATCCCACCATACTGACTTTCAAGACTGGCTCTTTTCATCATATCATCCTGAATGACATCCTCCCTTGTGCAGGTAAGATTAATGGCAAAAGGAATCCCAGAAATCAGTAAGATGGTAGAGAGCAAGCAGATTATGAGTCTAATGCTTAAATAGGCCAGATTATCTATTTCTCAATTTATTACACATAAATCTGGTAAGAGAAATCTGGGAACTGCACAGCTGAATGATGAGAGTTATCTGCAATCTGTGTTAACTTTTGAAACTGAACTTCTGTATCTTCAACTGAACCAGTAGACTTATTTCACATGAAGACATAACAAATTAGCAGATACCTTATATTCTCTATTTCTCCAAATAAGCCTTCCTTAGAATTAGAGCAATTCTGAGCTAGAAGTAACATTTGGGCATCTCTATTTCCAACTCCAATACTCATTTTAAAATGAGAAAACAGAGACCTAGAGAAGGGCATAGGGGCTCGAACAAGAATCTTGGTGTTATATTTCCTGCCCCTGTGCTCTTTCTATCACATCATGCTTTATTTCACTCTTGCTTGCCAATAATAATTAATCTTAAGTAGTGTCCAACACTCTGTCTTTAATGGTCTTGGATCAACTGAAGATAATTCATTGACTTAGCCCTGAGTTAAGCTTCTTCTACCAAGACCATCAGAGTCAAAATTCCAAAACAATCATAAGCTATACCCATTTCCCAATATACTGAAATCCTAACAGTTCAAAATTCTGACAAGATGTAAAATCTGACTCTTCACATAATCTTTGCATCAGTTTGGACTCTCCCCAACAGAGCAAAGACAGGAAAGAATCTACTTCTTTTTCATTCTTTATTTTTATATCTCA
>NW_006203620.1:172438-200348 GCF_000334495.1 Tupaia belangeri chinensis
CTGTATATTAAGATATAGACCTCTCCATGAAGGGCAAAGGAAAAAGTGAGAGAATTTGCCAAAATCCACACATTTGGACTTCAGCTTCACTTTCTTCTAAAACTGACTTCTCCTGATCTGCCAATTTTTCTACACTGGATTAATTTTATATTCACCAAGAGTTTATACTTTCAGACATTCCATTTGGATGGAATTCTTGGCTTGGTTTCTTGACTGATTAGACACAACGGGCTGCAAGTTTGTGACAATGGTGCAATTAAGGAAAATGTATGGTTCCCCTATGTTTTCCCATCAGAATCCCTGACACAAACCAAATGCCAAAAAGGATCTGGAGGCCAAGAGCTATGTTCTTCTAGGGTTATACCATCCTATTCCTCCTGAGCCAAAATAGTTTTTGTTTTTGTTTTATGGGAACGGTATTTTATTTACAACTATAAACAATCAATATTTTCCTTTTACAATAATTTTCTAACGTTCCACTTGCCAAATATTTTAGACAATGCAGAATTCAAATACGTTGTATAATATAATGATGCTCTTTCCACTCTACTTTATTAATTGCAAAAATAATAAAGGCCATGGTTAATATATATATATAAATGAAAGGTTAATTTACATCCTCAAACTAAAACTATCCCTGCCAAAATAGATTTAAAAAAAAAAAAATCCGAACAACCACAAAAGAAACATTCCCTATAAAGTTATCAATCCCCATTACTAAACATTTCCTTGCACGTATGGTAAAAAATTGAGATTATTAGGTTTTTTAACTTTCATTATGTTAAAATTTATGCATGGATGAGAAAGAAAAGATCTATTATCGTGAACAGTTTAAAACCTTAGGACTTTGTTCTTCTGAAGGCAATACTACTTTATTTATGGTGATTTTTTTTAAAGACCTGGTACGATTTAGTCACCTAAATATGGTTTACATCCTAGTACAAATTAGAGGAGACATAGTTGGAGGTTTTATAGGCCTCACCAGACTAATGTAAGGCCTATAGAAAGAAAAGATTGGGCCAGCTCCATAGTACAGTTGTTATGTGCTATGTATAAAGAGTCGGATCACATATGTCAATCACAGTTCAAATCTTAGCCCAAACAGCTTGAGAAACATGCCAGATAAGTGTGCATATATGCCCCCAAACCTGATGGGAGGGAGAAATGCAGGAAAAAATATGACCATGCCTCACTGAGGTAGAGGGGGTTCTATCTCTCTCTCTCTCTCTCTCTCTCTCTCTCTCTCTCTCTGTTGCGTACACATGCCTTCTGACAAAAGAAAGCAGGAAAGAAAGAGGAGAGAGCGAGTGAGGGAGGGAAGAAAGGCCAACTCAACCCAGAATTAAGCGGTTTATTGTTTTAATATTTTAGGGACAAAACTTCTAGGCAATTGACATGAACTGTCATTGTGACATGAATACCACCAAAGAAGTAGATATTTTAAAAATAGGTTTATTGCTCTGACCAAAACTTTACCGTATTTTACTACATTTAGACAACTTCCAGTCACCACCTTCTACTGCTGATCACCCATTTCCAGATAAAATATCTTGTCACAGAATCACACGTTTTTCTTAGTATTGGGTTATGTATTGTGATGAATTCAGAGCTTGTACTTCTACTAGAGCTAGGAAATTTCATATAAAGCATATTGAGTAGGGAAAATCAAGACAAATTCCATCATGATGAGTCCTGAGTCTTCCATTGGCTTAAAAAATGAAAACTAGTATCAATAAGTTTATAATATGAGAGTGGAGTGCAGCTTTCAGCCACATTGGTAGTTTTGGCTTTCAACAATACAGTTCCAGGAACACAAATATCAGCCTTACAAAAAGATCTTATGATTTAAATAAGTAAGAGTTAGGATTGTAAATGAGAATTAAATAAAAAAGCTGAACAATTGATTTGACTCCAACTGCACAGGTTATTACAAAATAAATCCATCCTCAACCAGCCAATTAATTAAATACACCTGTCAGTGTCACATTTAGGCAAATAACCAGTTTGGTCACTCAGATAACAATTAATTCCCAAATCTGGTACAGTAGGGTAGCAAGTGTAAATGGCACATGAGAACAATCTGATGTGTTTACATCTTTTCTGTATACCTGCTACCACCATACTAGAACTTGCAAAGACCGCTGTCTTTATTAGACAACTAGACTGGCAAAAGGAAACATACTAACTACCTTTGACAAAATCTTCTCCGCATATTCTCTTCTCCAAGCTTCTGTCTATGCTATTTTCTCTGCCTAGGATGCCTAAAGGAGCCAGGCAGGTAATATAAATAGGTGAAATATGCTGAGTATAAGACAATAGAAAATAATGAGAATTGTATCAAACTGCATAGAAGATGACTCTTCCAAAAGGGAAAACTACTACTGAGTTACAGCCGATTGTCATGATGAAACAGAAATCTATATTTTTATGCATAATTTTGTAATTCTATTTACAATTTCTTATAACTGTGAGGATCAAATAAGAGTAGTTAAGAGGTTGTGCCCTGTGATCTAAACAAATTCTATTCTTCTTTAAGACCCAGCTTTGATAGAAAGCTGACAAGACTTCAGGAAGCAGAAGACTCTAACAAGTCTTCCTTCACTAATCTCCCTTCTCTGAAGTCCTACTACATTTCTAGTTTCTTTTGTGCAATGTGGTGCCTATTGACTCTCTTGTACAATATGACTTGGCTCTCTAACTTGACTGTAGTACCCTTGAAGGCAGGGACTACTTGTCATTGCTGACAAAACATAGCCTAATGATAAAACACAGTAGCAAGCGCTTGATGAAGATTATTAATTATAACATGATCATAACTGGAATAGATTTCCTGGTGAACCCAACTCTCTTTCATAGTTTGATTCATTGAGAAGACTTCAAAAAGTTCATGGGGAAATAGAATTAATGCATGAGTTCATTTTAGTGCAACAAAATTTTGAAATCCACACATGGTATTTGTGTAATACACATTTTTCATAAACTTTTTGAAGACCCCCTTATATACTATAAGCACAGTAGCAGGAGTCATGGGTTAATATTTAAAGAACTGTACCTCAACCTTTGAGGAATTAATAATCAAATGTTGAGTTCAAATACAGAAAGAAGGATGATATGAAGCCAAAACTAAACTATAGTCCAAAGTGCACTACATCCAGTTCCGTAACACTGTTCTAAGGCAGCACTATCTAATAAAAGTATAGCATGAGCCACATATATAATTTTAAGTTTTCTACTAGTCACACTAAAAATCATTAAAAGCAGGTGGAATTAATTTTAATAATATACTTTATTTAAATGATAATCCCTAAAATATCATTTTGACATGTAATTATTATTTTGTTAAAAAGCATTTTATGTTTTTTCTGTAAGGCATGTTTACTCACTGGAGCAAGACAGAGAGAGGCAAAGTGAGAAACCACTCTCCAAGTGGGATGGTCATGCTGCAATCCTCCATTCTCCTCTCAGGACTTTGAGCATGCAGGCACATGCATTCAGTGTGATTTTCAAGCCTCCAGGTCCAGGACTCAAACCGTCATGTGGGAGTCTAGTACCTTAACCACCATGCCACCTGCTGGCCCCAATATTTTTATATTTCAATGAGATGTTTTACATGTTTTTATGCTGAGTCTTCTAAACACAGTGTGTGTTTTATATTATAGCACATTATAATTATAGCACATTATAATTCATATTAGCCACATGTCAAGAATTAAATAGATGACTTCTGGCTTAGTGGAATCAAGTGCAGCACGAGAAGGGGATACTCCTTGCCTTACTGCCAAAGTGAGGATAATAAATATTACATTCTCTAAAGTCAGTAGAATTTTGTTGGGTCCTATAATCAACCAGATTTTATTCATATGATGCCTGAAACAAAGGAAATCAGAGGGTAACAGGACACTGGATATTTTTGCAAAGCCAGGGTTAATTTGCCCAAAGATATCAGTTAAAGAATATATGAGGCCTGGCAGTGGTGGCATATGTTGACTGATGTTGCTACTTGGTAGGCTAAGGCCACATGGTAAGCTGAGGCTGTATGAGAGGTCTGTGCTCATTTCCAGCCCTACTATATAATGATCATAATAATGCTACCATACACCTGTAGTCCCAACTATTAGGGAGGCTGAGGCAAGAGGATTGCAACATAAGGAGATTTTGTCTAATATATATACATATATTATGAGCATTATATAGATAGAGTTTAAACCTGGTTCTCTCCAAACTTGCCTATTAATTTGCAGTAAATGTAGTGTGTGTGTGTGTGTGTGTGTGTGTGTGTGTGTGTGTATGTGTGTGTGTGTGTGTAGTATTGAGTGGGTAACCACAAATGGATTTTAACCATAGTGCTCTCAGCAAAGGGAGGCAACAATCCTAATTCTCAAAACTTTCAGAGTTAAAAAGGCTAAGATAAACATAAAAATGTTCTTGACAAATCATCAAAAGAGGGGATGAGGGCACTGTATGGGGATGGTATCCCAGAATATTAAAATGATGATCCCACATTAAAGGCCCATTCAAAACAACACTTTTGAATATTTTTAAGAACTCAACATCTTTTCTTATATGCCGTGGTATTTATCATAATAATACGAGGGCCAAGAATCATTAATCTCCATTTTATAGACAAAAACACATTAAAGAAAGAAAACAAAATTAAGCGAATTATATAAGATCCACTAGTCTGAGGCAGAGCTGGAGCTTGGATACTTGGTCCCTGGCTGTGGGCCCAGATTTCTGCCCAGAAGAACACTTGTCTTGCAAAGTTGCATCTATGCGTTGCCAAAGCAACAAGTTGAAAAGTGGAAAAATTCAATCAGTTGGTTGCTTTGTCTACATGATTCCAAACAAGTGGACTGACTGAGTTTTTCCCCCCCCTCTTACTCAATGGTCTCTTGTCTGAGCATTACATAGACACAGTTTAAACCTGATTCTCTCCAAACATGCCTATTAATTTGCAGTGAATGTAATTATTTTCTTCAAATCAATTACTAGACACATAGGAGTTTATGATGTCTACCCACACAGTCAGGTAGGTCTGACCAGGAAATTCGAAGACCTGGAGGGAATCTTGGATTAGTCGTTGTGGTTGTTTTGCTCTGTCTTGTCTTGAGGGCTCTGACAGCAACAATTTGGCTTTGCTTTTTCTATAACCCCATAAGGGTCATTCTGTGGAATGTGTTAAAGCCAAGAGCCAGAGTGGAGAAAACAACCACTGAATCAAAATGCTTTGTCAAGTTGCTCTAAGAAATCTATAATGACACTGTAGCTTTAAGTACTAGCAAGTCAGTCAGGTTTTTTTTTTTTTTTTTTTGGTGATTCCACTGGTTTGTAAATAAACAATTAATGTGTTTCTAATTGCCTGCCAACAAATATGTCCCTTATCACTGTGGGAGCTGTTGCCCTGCAGAGAAAATTAAAAGAGTCCTGTAGTGAATTCTTGGGTAGAACCCATGAATCTTCTGGCAAAGTAAAGAATCACTCCCTAACTTATCTGTTTCATATGTGTAGTGGCTTATCTTAATGCAAGCACACCTGTAAAAATAATCATGCTACAAAATACACTCTAGTAAAAAGAGAACTGGAGTTCCAATCCAGAGATGTGGGGTGCAGTGCAGATTCTGTCATTAATTAGCCAGGTGCAGGTGACCTTGGATAAATAATTTAACCTCTTCATGCCTCAGTGTCCTCATCTATGTAGCAGGATAATAGTCCTTGCATTACCCACTTTATAGAGTTGTTTTGAAAATCAAATGAGATAATGTATGTGAAAGTGCTCCGAAAAGCGTGAAACACTATGAAAGTGTAAGGGCTCATTATTATCATTATCATCATTAGTATTACAAAGCCCTGGAGAGCTTTAAAGGAAGGCTGTTCGATCTGGTTCAGAGTAGGGAGAAAGGAGGAGTTCAAAGAATTCTTTGTTTTGGGGTGGTTGGGTTCTTTGCATGTCTTTCTTTCTGAAGAAAAAAAAAAACTTAAACAATCAAAACACACAGAAAAGGAAGGAACAGAGAGTCACTCTCCTGCAAGTAATCACCATCTATTACAGAAACTCATCAGCCGCTCAGCTCTTCTGATTGCAGCCATGGTGAGCAGAGAAAGGGAGGAAGGCAGCAAAGAGGGGCATCTTTTGTACTTTGTTAGCTGAAGAACCAAGGACCAAGTGACTCTGGGAAATGATGTGCCTCTCTTCCATATCTGAGTTTTCTGTGACCACTTGAAGTACCAATTGTCTCAAACTCATTTTCCTCTCCAATCATTTTCCTCTCTAATCATGTCCCTCTCCATTTTCCTCTCCAGCCTTTGCCCTTGAGCCTGCAAGCTCCAAACAAACCCCCACCTCTGCTGGGCTTTTTTTCCCTCTTTTTTCCCAAATTGCAGACTAGCCTCACTCAAAGCCCAAAAACCCAGTCCATTCAGTGGGAAAGGCCAGTGAGAACTCTTTGGGGGGTTGACAAATAACCAAAGCAGCTAAGTGACTTCATTTTCTACCTCCCCATGGGATGTTTTGGCATTGGGTAGACAGTCTATTACTCCTCAGATCTCTCTGGAGGGGAAGCTTTTTGATCAGATGGCATTTGTTTTTCTAAGTATCTAATGGTGTTAATTAAATACTTTATTCTTTGGTAGCAGCTAAATTAAAGATATTAAATTTCTGTTCTTAGCAAGGATGTGTCACAGTCACAGAAATTAAAAGAAAAACTTTCTGTGAACTAATGTCTTTATAAACTGTGTTTTAACAATTCATAAGTTACCTACTACTCTGCATGGCTTTAAGTTTTTAATACTAGAAAGATTGGATAATATTTTTTCACAGCAGTACCAACATATTAAACACTGAGAGTAACACCTCTTATGGTTTTAATCCAGGATTTCACAGACTTATTAAAATATCAGAACTGGAATATATATATATCAGAGCCAGAAGGGCTCTTAAACATCATCTAATCCAATTATTTTATTGTACAAATGGGAAAATTCTGGCCAAGAGAGGTTAAGTGGCTTGTCCAAGGTCACACAGCTATTGAATACACTCTAGACATTTTTGTTGTTGTTGTTGATAAAACTTGCCAGAATAACCTCACCCCATAACCTACTAGGACGTGCCACATTGCTGTCAGGACCACCCTAACAAAGAGACAACAAAGGTGTGGTTTACAGGGTGGAAGGATTAAAATAAGAAGGCTGCAATTTATTTTATTCTTCACATTCCTCAAACTGTATAGTATGGAAAGATTCCAACTTGTAAAATCAAAGATTATAAGAAAAGGATGTCATGTTAAGCCATCTTCAGCTATTATCCCTGATCCTGAAATAGCTCATCAGATTAGTTGGTCTACTTTTAAGGGATCTGAGGGAAAAAGAGAAAGGCTTGGTTATAATGATTATATTGATGATTAGATAAGATGGCTTTTGTCCAAAAATGGACAGTAGAAAACTAGAATGTGATATGATGGACAAAAAGCATGAATGTCAAAGTGAGGATACTGGGCTTCCAATAATCAGCAGGATAGACTCATGTGCCATTTAAGAGGTTGAGCTTTGTCATTTATTGAGTACCTACTAGGAGTCAGGTACTGTGCTAGCCATTTGATTTACTTTAGTTTATTTGATACCTACTACTATTTTGTGAGTTATTATCATTACTTCTGGAGCTTGGATTCTACCCAAGTCTGCCAAATTTTTAAAACTCATTAAAGTATCCCAACTTCATTCCCTATCATGCCATAACAATTGGAGAAGGATATGGTTATAGGAGACTCTTCCAGGGAAAAAAGTAGCACAGATAAGAAGTAGACAGGCTCTAAAATACTAATTCTCTTATTTCACCATTGTGTTAAGAGCCAGATCTACTCACAGGCAACATTGCCAACACAACTGAGGAAGTTATTCTTGGCATCATGAAAACATTTCACTCTAAATGGGGCCAGTAGGAATGGTAAATTACTATGGAAAAAAGGAAACCAGGGGGTCATTTAATAAGGCAATTGTCCTGAAACATGACTTCCTGGAAATCAATATTATCAAAATCATTATGAGCTTGTATTTTTTATATACAAAAAGAACTAAAAAGTACCTTATAAAGTAAGCAAATTCATTAATAGACAGCAAGCTTATAAGCAAAGCAAGGGAGACCATCGTGGCAAAGGCAGGCTTGATGATGCCTGGAGAGAGAAACGAGAAGAATGGTATTATGTGAGAAAGGCAGTAAATAAAGGACAGCACAGAGTGATTCCTCATGCTTTCTGGTGACTCTACAATCAAGCCACATCTACCTAACCTAATTCCATTTTTCTACAGCATAATCTGTCTTGTTGACTTTATGGACACAGAGAGTAATTTCACTATTTTGAAGCAAAACCACTCACCACTCTGACAATAACATGAGTTAAGGCTAACCAGAGTATTTCTTTGAAGGAAAAGTCCATGAATGGAAAACTTTGAGTACCTTAATTTAAATTGGACAGCAATAGAGTTGTTGAGAATAAATATATTATCTCACCTGTGAAGGGTAAGTATTATGTTGCCTTCATAAAATAAAAGACCTTTTTAATTTACCTGAGCCACAGACATCATGGGTTACAGATGAAAAATAGTACTTGTTCTTCAAGGGTGAGAGTGAGTTTGGTTTTGATCATCAGTGTTTTTGTCAGCATGTAAATTAGCCAATGTAAAATCTAAATATTTGAATAGATTGCTATAATTTCAGAGGAAAATATATAATGACATGAGTAAAGGTGTAGTTTGGTATGTCATGATAAAGCAAGCTAGAAATCAAAACCCCTTCCAAATAGATGTATTTGGTTTAGGAAGGGTGTGATGTACACTTGCATAAGAATAATGTGGGTCCTTCCAAAGTTCCCCTCTGGTTTTCAGAGATTTGATGAAGTTTCCCCTCATCCAGAAGCTAGAGGAGTTTCACCAATCAATCAAACTGCATGCATTTACCAGATGCCTACTGTGTTGGGTAGTTGGGAGGTATAAGAATTATTACCTATGGTTCCTGCCCTCAAGGAGCAATATATTTCGGAAATGGGGGGAGGGGGTAACACCATCAATACATAAGAAACAATTGAAAAGCAACTTTGTGCTGAGCTGTGAGATATAGGTTTTTAGTTTAATGGGAGGAGAGGATGTAGATAAGGCATAGTTGCTGTACGACCTAATTGGCAAGATTTGGATACATTGAAGGATGGACAGGTGATTTTTTTAGAAGGGGAAATAATAACACTTCATAGCCTACAAAAGACAAAGAAGGCTAGGGGTCATCAGGTGGCATGGTGATTAAGGAGCTGGACTTCCCACATGGCCAACAGCAGTTCAAGTCCTGGACCTGGTACCTCGCTTTCTCATTTACCCTTTCTGTCTCTCTGATCAAATTAAATAATAATAATAACAACAACAATTTAAAAAAAAAAAAGAAGGCTAATATCATCCTCTTATTAGAGTACCCTTTTGGGGAAAGTTAGATCATTTTAAAAATAAGTAGTGGTGGGACCAGCAGTTAGCGTAATGGCTGTGTCGTTGGACTCCCATGTAGTCAGTCAACTGTGGTTTGAGTCCCAGAACCGGTGGCTTAAATTCATGCCAGGTGCATGTGCATGCATGCCCAAGATCCTGAGAGGGGAATGGAGGACAAGGGATTTCGGCATGTCCATTTCCCCTGGGGAGTGATTACTCGCTTTTTTACTCTCTGTCTCTCTCTGTATTTCTGACGAGCACATGCGCCCTGTAGCAAAAAACTCTCAAAAAATAAAAAAGTGGTGGGGGAACCAGTAAGTGGTATCATGGTTAAGGCACTGAACTCCCACATGCTGAACGCAGTTTAAGTCCTGGACCTGGTGGCTTGAAAATCACACTGGGAGCGTATGCGAGCCCAAAGTCCCAAGAGAAGAATGGAAGAAAAGGTGTTGCCATATGGCCATCCTCTCTGGACAGCAATTTCCCACTTTCTCTCTGTCTCTCTCTGTTTCTTCAGCGATAGCACATGCCCTATAGCAAAAATCTTTCTGAAAAAAATTATGAGAAGGCTTTCAAATTATGACTAATTATTCAAGGCTGTAAAGTACTTCTTATTCTTATTATTTTAAAATAACTATATGGAGTGCTGAAAAGCTTAAGTCACTTGAATGCAAATTATTGAGTTCACAAGTGTTTCACTATTAAAATGTCTTTTCCCAAATAGGTTCCCCTGTAATTCAAGCTAAGGCAAACTGACTACTGATTTCCCATTCCTTACCTCCTCAGCAGATCTTCCCCTCTGAAAAACCAGCATTTTGGATCTGTTCTAGAGGGCCTGCCACCAGAGAAGTAAATGGGGTCCCTCTGTAGCAGCTCCATTTCCACTTCCATAATGTAGGTGCTATGGACTTCCCATTCTTTCCAGTTGGTTTCTGGAATTAGATAGACTGAAATTCCATTTCCATTTGAATCTGTTCTTATGGACTGAATCCATGGAACTGCATGTTTCTAGAATACTGAACCAGACTGGCAGCGCTAGCCTGTCCATTCTCTTTCAAGTGTTATTCATGACTCATGCAATAAAGTAAATTGAATTGTAGATTGTTCCAAACAACGGTGAAACCTATTTTTAAAAATCACAATTATCTTGATCCCTAGTTGCCCTAGAGCAATCTCAGAGTATATTCCAAGCCCTATGTTCATTATTATGGGCTGCACGTCTGAATAGAGTAGAGCTATGAAGACTCAGAGGAAAAAAAAAATTGTTCCAAAGGATTTGCTTGGTTTCTCCTCTGAATTTTTCTGTTTTTCTCCCCTAGGCCTTCACATCATTAGCTATATAAAAAATGACAATTTTATGGGCAAACCAAGTCATACATAATATATTTTATGCTCCTACTAAGAAAGTGATTTAGAGTTATTAAAGGCATTAAAAATATGGAATAGACAAGGGGAATTTACAAGAAATTTGCCAAGTTAATTACTGGTGTATTATGCATGGTAAAATAATTTTGTATGACACCACTAGAGTGATAGGTGTTTGTAGAAAGACCATAAATAATGCATTTTTCACAGTTCATATCGGTGTCCTGTCTCAATTCAAATGGCTATCCACCCAGACACATGCTTCCCAGAGAAAGTGAACACTAGAATCTGGTTTTATTATTTTAATTTTTTTTATTTTTTGCATCTACATATTCTTTTTTATTCTATTTTATTATTATTATTATTTTAAACATATGATCACTATACATCATTTGGCTTGTAAAAAGAACTTACTCAACATGAAATACACCTCAGATCATTCCAGTTGAGAATACTATACATATTATCATCAATAGGTAATAAACCATTTCTGTGTCCCACAAATGTCCCGCCTCTCCATTTTATCTCCCTAATTTGCTTCCCTAAATACATGTACACAAACACAATCACAGAGAGATACACTTTGACATATTCACACCCTCACATACAGAACCAAAAGCTGTATAAATAGTATGTAGTTAGGACCAGCAGGTAGCATGGTGGTTAAGGCACTGGACTCCCACATGATTGACGATTGCTTGATTCCTGGACCTGGTGGCTTTCTCTCTCGTGTATAGACAGTGTGAGGTTTTGGCCATTATCCTCAGGCCCTGTGTGGCAGCAGCAACCAGTGAAAACAACTGAGACCAGAGATTGCCTTGGGACCTCCACTATCTCCCAACTGTTTCCAGGTCCTCAGATCCTCCTGCTTCCAGTTTCCTCCTCCACTCTCTCCAGTCCATGTACAGTGGCAGTAACCAGTGATAACAATTGAATCAGGAGACCACTTTAGACCTCTAACTGCTGTTTAGTCACTCAGGGATACTTTCAGACTTCATACCACCCTGAAACAAGCAGTATGCACTGCATGCTGCACAACCCTTACTTTCTTCCACAGCTGAAAACCCTGCAGCTCAGACAGAGGTGCACCTGTTCTCAAGAAACTTGTAGCCCATTGTATTATCCAGTTCTAGCAACAATAGGATAAATCACACGGTGAGCATCAGGGAGATGGAGATGCAGCAAGATATTAAATGCAGCAAGAAAATGAATCATCTCCTCCTACATCCTCCTCCTCCTTTGAACTCTCAGAATTAACTCAAGAAATTATGAAAAAATGAATAATCCATCAGATGACCAGAAATCAGTGCAGAGGCACAAGAAATATGAGAAACCAAGGAAATATCTTTCCCCCAAGAGAAAAGAACAATTCCTCATAATACACGGATAATACTATAGAACTCATGGAAATGTCAGATAAATAACTCAAAATACTCAGTGACAAAACTAAATGAGATACAAAAGAAAAAAGACAACCAACTCCAGGTGATGAGGAAGTCCTTCAACTATTGGAAAGAAGAAATAGACATCATAAAAAATAATCAAAAGGAACTGTTAAAGGTGAAGGTTGTAATACAGGAAATCAAAACCTCCCTCGAAAGTATTAAAAGAATAATGGATCATGCAGAAGATTGGATCTCAGATGTAGAAGACAAAACCTCTGACCTAGAAAAATCACCAAAAATAATGAGAAGATAACCCCAAAAAAGAAAAAAAAAAGAGGAGAATATATGAGAAATGGTAAATATCATTAAACACCCAAAATCTGAATAATTGGTATTCCAGAATGGGAAGAAACTAAGAGCATCAATAACCTATCTCATGAAATTCTGGAAGGAAATTTTCCAAGTCTACAAAAGCATTCAAACATCTAGATTCAAGAAATACAAAGTTCCCCAAATCAAATCAATCTGAGAAGATCCTCTCCAAGTCACATCATAGCCAGATAGACAAAAATCACAGATAAAGACAATATACTAAATGAGGGACCAGCAGTTAGTGTAATGGCTATGTCGCTGAACTCCCATGTAGTCTACCACAGTTCGAATCCCGGACCGGGTGACTTAAACTCAACGCCAAGCGCGTGTGCGTGCGTGCCCAAGATCCGGAAAGGAGAATGGAGGAGAAGGGATTGCAGCGTGGCCATCCCCTCTGGGGGTGATTTCTCGCTTTCTATCTCTCTGTCTCTCTCTGTCTGTCTGGCGAGCGCACGTGCCCTATAGCAAAAACCTCTCTTAAAAAAAAAAAAGATAAGATAGTAAAACTGGCAAGAGAGAAATGTCGAGGTACTTACAAAATTATTCCATCAGTCTAACATTGGACCTCTCAGCAGAAATAATGCAAGCAAGGAAAGAATAGGAAGATATATTCAAAGTGTTAAATGAAAAACAAGTTTTCTAATGAACTTAATTAATCTAAATATTTTGAATAGCAAGCACAGCTGATATATACATATCCATGAACACAAGTCTGACTTTAGGCATAAACCTCAGTGAGTAGAATGAGTAAATAAATAAATTTAAATAATAAAAGAAAGTTCAACCAAGATTACTATACTCAGCAAGATTATCCTTCATATGGGAAGAAAAAATGAAAACATTCTCAGATAGACAAAACCTGAAAAAATTTACCAACACCAGACCAGCTCTTCAAGAATTCTGAAGAGAGTCCTATCCCAGGAAAATTAAACACAGACACACAGGTATTACAGAACAAAAAAGAGCCAAGAAAATGGCAACTCAATGGTAGGGACGAGTCCAGAAACATCGATAATAACATGGAACATTAATGGATTAAATTCTCCAATCAGAAGCACAGACTGGCTGGATGGATAAAGATAAACAGAAACCCTTTGTCTGTTGCCTACAAGCAACATACCTCATGGATAAAGACATACATAGACTAAAAGTGAAGGTCTGGAAAAAGTTATTCCATGAAAATATAAACCAAAAAAAGAGCTGGAATCGAGATATGAATTTCAGACAAAATGGGCTTTAAGACAAAAACTGTAAGAAGAGACAAAGAAGGGCATTATATAGTAGCAAAAGGGCTAATTCATTAAGAAGATATAATGCTAATAAGTATCTATGCACTCAACTCAGGAACACCCATATACATGAAGCAAAGACTGCTAGATCAAAAAGGGAGAAGACTGTAACACACTAATTGTTAGAGATCTCAATACCCCATTATCTCCTTTAGACAGATGATTTAGACAAAAAATAAGTGAAGAGATCAAATGGACTTGAGAGATATCTATAGAACCTTCCAAGCATGAACCATGAAATACACATTTTTCTCAACCTCACATGGATCCTTTTCAAAGGTTGACCACATGATAGGTAAAAACAAGCCTTTATAGGTTCAAAGGCATAGAAACTATATCCAGCATCTTCTCTGACCATGATGGAATTAAACTTGATATTAATTTCTGAAAAAAAAACACAAAAATACACAAACATATTGAACTAAACAACCTGCTCCTGAATGACTTCACAACTACTGAAGAAATTAAGACTGAAATAAAAAGATTCATGGAGACCAATGGCAGTGACAACACAAGTTTCCATAATGTAGTCTATGGGACACTGCAAGCACAGTCATAATAGGGAATTTCATAGTAACTAGTGTGCATAAGAAAAAGATGGAAAGATGTCAGTGGACAACCTAACATCATGCCTCAGAGAATTTGAAAAACAGCAACAAAATATTCAAAGAATGCCAGAAGAAAAGAAATAATAAAGATTCAAGCATAAAGAAATGAAATAGAAAATAAACTACACAGAAAATAAATGAAAACAAAAGGTGGTTCTTTGAAAATATAAACAGGATTGACAAACCAATAGCTAGACTAATTAAGAAGAAGAAAGGAACCAAATAAATCAAATTTTCAACGGCACAGGCAATGTTACAATAGACACAATGGAAATACAAAACATCATTTGAGGATACTATGAGAGAATAAACATCAACAAACAAGAAAACCTGGATGAGAATGACAAATTTCTGGACATATAATCTACCAAGATTAAATCAGGAGGACATAGAAAGCCAGAATAGACCTATAACAAACAATGTGACTGAATCAGTAATAACCTCCCAACAAAGAAAAGTCCTGGTCCTAATGGCTTCACTTCTGAATTCTACAGAACTTTTAAATAAGTGTAAATAAATAAGTTATTTCTAAAGATCCAAAAGGAAGTAATCCTCCTAAATTCATTTTATGAAGCATCAATTACCCTCATTCCAAAAATAGACAGGACATGACAAAAAAGAAAACCACAGATCAATATCTCTCATAAATATAGATGCACAAATTCTCAACAAGATACAAATAAATCATATCCAACAACATATAAAAAAGATTGTACATCACAACCAGGTAGACTTTATCCCAGGGATGCAGATGGTTCAACATATGCAAAACCATAAATGTAATATACCATATTAACAGAAAGAAAGATAAAAACCATATGATCATATCAATCAATGCAGAAAAAATGTTTGATATAATACAACATTCCTTCATGATTAAGACTCTGAGAAAAATAGGCATAGAAAGGTCATTTCTCAACACAATAAAAGTCATCTATTAAAAAAACTATAGCTAACATCATATTAAATGGGGAAGCTGAAAGGTTTTCCACTAAAAACTGGTACAAGACAGGGCTGCCCACTTTCTCCACTCTACTAGAGGAAAACATTGGGGAAACCCTGGAAGATACAGAAGTAGGCAAAGACTTTTTTTTTTTCTGTTTTAGAGAGATTTTTGCTATAAGGTACGTGCACTCGTCAGAAAAACAGAAATCAAGAAATCAATCTCTGGGGGATGGTCACACCACAGTCCCTTCTCCCTTCTCCTTCATTATCCTCTCAGGACCTTGGGCACGCGTGCACACACATCTGGCATGAGATTTAAGCCACCAAGTCTGGGACTCAAACCGTGGTCAACTATGTGGTAAACCAGTGAAGTAACCATTACACCATCTGCTGGTCCCAAAGACTTGTTTTTATAAATTATTTTATTTAACTTTATTTATTATATTTATTTTTATTCATTTATTTTCATTTGACCAGAGAAAGACAGAGAAAAAAAGAGAGAGAAAGTAAGAAAGCAAGCCGCCAGGCCCGGGACTTGAATCACGGTCAGTCAGGTGGGAGTTCAGCACCCTTAACCTCCACGCCACCTACTAGCCCTAAAGTACAGGCAATATTCCCAAAAAGAGACAAATGAGATTACATCAGATTAAGAAGTTTCTGCACAGCAAAAGACAGTAATTAGTGTGAATCAACAACCCTCAGAATGGGAAAATATTTTTGTAAACTATTCCTCAGATAAAGATCTGATAACCAGAATACACAGGGATCTCAAGCAGCTTACCAAAAAAAAAAAAAAAAAAATCCATCCAATATGCTTATTTTTTATTTTTGTTGTATTTATTTAGTCTTTCAAAAATGCATGTACTTCATTATTTTTATAAAATTTACTTCACATGACTGCTTTGTATGTTCATTTTTTAATTTTAATTTAGTATTATGTTCTGAAATTTTTTTTAAATTTTAAGAATAATTTACATTTAATCACATATATTTTTACAGTGTATAACATTGTTTTTTCCGGCATGAATACCATGCATATCAGTAAAGACAAAGACATTCCTACATACATTATCATCAGCAAACAGCTTTTCATTTTTTGTCAATTAAACATATTATTTTCCTTTCCCTCCCTCCCTATATTATCCACCCCTATATTACTGCTATCCCTACTATCTCTAGTATCTTCAGTTGCCCTCCCTGCTACTATACCTTCCAAATTTCAGTTTTTGCTAGGGACATACAAAGTCTGTCTTTCATAGTCTTGCTTACTTTGCTTAACATTAAGTCTTCCATATTTGTCCACTTTTCTTTTTTTTCTTCTGTCTCATTCTCTCTTTTTATTTTTATTATTTATATATTCAATCCTTATACAAATTTTACTTTGTAGAGAGAATTCACCCAACATAAAATACATCTCAGACCAGTCTAGTTAAGAATACTATACATGTTATCATCAACAGGTAATAAACCATTTTGTTTACACAAATGTCTTACTTCTCTATTTTTCCTCCTAAGTCCTTTCCAATCTTCCTTCTACCCTGTCTCCAGTGTCCATAACTATTTTCAATGCTTTTATCCCCTGCAATCTTTAAATTTCTACCATAGAATGCAGACAGTGTATGTTAAGTGGAGACCTACAATGTCTATCTTTTAGAGCCCGACTTGCTTCACTCAGCAATAAATCCATATTCATCCACTTTCTATCAAATGCCAGAGTATTGTTTTTTAGGTCTGTATAATATTCCATGGGGTATATGTGCCACACATTTTCAATCCATTCACCTGTTTGTGGACATTTAGGTTGGTTGCATGTCTTTGCAATTGTGAATAATGCTGCAGTTAACACAGACGTGCAAGTACTTTTCCGATTGAGCATTCTCCTTTCCTTTGGGTAGATACTCAGAAGTTAAATTGCTGGATCATAAAGTAGTTCTATTTGTAGGTCTTTAAGAAAACTCCATATTGTTTTCCATAGTGGTTGAATCAATTTACATTCCTACCTACAGTGTAGAAGAGTTCCCCTTTCACCACAACCCTGACAACACATCATTTTTTGTAGTTTTAATTTCTGCCATTCTGACAGGGGTTATGTGGTATCTCATTGCAGATTTAATCTGCATGTTCCTTATGATGAGGGATGTTGAACATTTTTTCATATGTTTTTTGGCTGTTCATATGTTTTCCTTAGAGTTTTTTGTTTGGCTCATTTTCCTATCTTTTAATTGGAAAAATCTTTTTTGGGGGGGAGGGTAAGTCACTTGAGTTCTGTGTGTATTCTGGTTATTAATTCCTTATCTGAGGCATAGTTTACAAAAATATCCTCCCAATCCAAGGATTAATCCAAATTAAAGATGGGAAAATGAGTTGAACAAATGACTCTCTAAAGAAGACATACAAACAGTTAAAAGCATATGAAAAAATGCTCAACATTCTTCATCATAAGGGAGATACAAATAAGAACCACAATGAGATACCACCAAACCCCAGTTAGAATGGCTAAGATTAAAAAAAGAAAAAATGATAAGTGTTGGTGAGGCTGTGGTGTAAAGGGAACTCTCCTACACTGTAGGTGGGAATGTAAACTAGTCCATCCACTGTGGAGAAAAATACAGAGGTTCTCAAAAATCTACAAACAGAGCTACCATACAATTCAGCAATTCCACTCCTAGGTATTTACCCAAATGATAGGACACTCCTAGGTATTTACCCAAATGATAGGAGAATGCTCAATCAGAAAAGTGCACGTCTGTGTTTGTTGCAGCATTATTCAAAATTTCAAAGACAAGGACACAACCTAAATGTCCACAAACAGACAACTGGACTGAAAAGGTGTGGCACATAAACTCTATAGAACACTCCTCAGCCATAAAAATAAATAAATAAATAAATAAATAAAATAAGATCCTGGCATTAGATAGAAAGTGGGTTAATAAAGATTTACTGCTGAGTGATGCAAGCCAGGCTATGAAAGAGAAACATTATGTCTCTACTTAACATATACGAACTATCCACACTCTATGGTGAAAACTAAAATATTAGAGAATATAGAAGCATGGAAAATGGTTACAGATAATGGAGAAAGTGTGGGAAGAGGGGAGTGAAGAGGGAGAGAGTGAAGAAAGGATAGAGAAATGAATGATTATCTATTGATGATAACATGTTTAGTACCCACAACCGGACTGGTGTGAAGTATATTCATGTTGTGTAAATTCACCTTATAAGCTGTATTGATGTATAGTGATTGAATGTATGTAAAAAATTAAAATAAGAAACACATTTTAAAAAAGAGACTGTGAGTTTTTATCAGGAAATCCTATATCCAATTGGTGTGCAAAGTGGCAAAGTCTTGGTGAGAAGTCACGTAAAATGGATGAAGTTACTACAGTGGACAGCGTGACATACCTGCTAAATAAATATACAACAGTATTTGTATACTATGGCAAATACACTGCTACTGGTTATTAATCTCATAAGTTTATTTTAGAGGAAAACCTTCCATCTTTTTCAAAGAGTGAAAGGAAAAGGAAATGATTATTCCCCTTTCTGTACCAGCTTCTAAACCCCCTTCTGCCCATCTCCCAATACACAGACACTGGCTATGGCTTCATGTTTTCCATAACAGTTTACTTCTCAGATGAACTTTAAGAAAGCTATGGTTATGCCATTTTACTGAGCTTCAAGAAAAACTGATACTTGCTACTTTGGTTTCACAAGATCTACAAAGCTAACCTTCTGGATCCTGAGATGGATACTGAACTTCAGCTCTAAAGAATGGATTTCCTTGACTAAAAATGAAGATTTTCTGCTGATACTTCTTACTCCACATTCATTTCTAGTGGCCTCTACACACTAAGTGTCTAGACAGGTCCAAGTGAACAGTTTCCAAATATCTGAATATGATTAGTGTCAGAATATTCCTTTATTCCCACTCAATCTGATGCACAAAGAGTGAAAACAGAACAGAAGACACATTGCAAATCACCTCTGTCTCCATGCTTCTGAACACTCAGACTGAATTTCAAGAATTAGGAAGAAACGCACCATCCTTCAGATGACTAGAAATTACCACAGGGTCACAAGAAATATGGGAAAGCAAGAAAATTCCTCTCCTCCAAGGGAAAATAATAACTCCTCTTCATCCTCATACAGTACAATGAAACTCATGGAAATGTCTGATAAATAATTTAGAATATTCATAATAACAAAACTAGCAGAAATGGAAGGAAAGAAAGACAGTGAACTGCAGAAGAAGCAGGAGAAAGGAGCTGATGAGTTCCAGGAGGTGAGGAAATTCTTGCAAGATCTAAGAGAGGAAATACACACTATAAAAAAAAATCAAATGGACCTGTTAGAGATGAAGGCTATATAGGACAAGAAGTCTAAACCTCCCTTGAAAGTTTTAAAAGCAGACTAGATCATACAGAAAATCAAATCTCAGATGTAGAAGATAGAATCACTGGCCTAGAAATATCCACCATGAAAATTGAAAAAATTGTCCAATAAACTGAGAATAACATACAAGAAATAGTAGATACCATCAAATATCCAAACATCCAGAAAATTGGTGTCCCAGAAAGCAAAGAGAGTCATAAGGGCATTGAAAATCTATTCCATGAAATTCCAAGAAAAATTTCCAAACCTGGAGAGGCATTCAAAGATTCAGACTCAAGAAATACAAAGGACCCAAAATAGAATCAACCCAAGAAGATCTTCTCCAAGACACATTATAGCCAGATTGACCAAAACCACAGACAAACACAAGATACTAATTAATATTGGCAAGAGAGAAGCGTCAAGTTACCTACAAAGGATATCCCATCAGGCTAAGAGCTGACCTCTCATCAGAAACAATGTGAGCAAGGAAAGAATGGAAAAATATATTCAAAGTGTTAAGGGAAAAGTGATTTCAACCAAGAATACTGTACCTGGCAAGATTATCCTTCATATGGGAAGAAAAGACAAGAACATTCTGAGATACACAAAACCTGGAAGAATTTACCAACACCAGATCAGATCTCCAAGAAGTTCTCAAAAGAATTTTATACCAGGAAAATTAAATAAAGATGCAAATAAGTGAGAGTTCTAAACCTAAGGAAATGGCCAATTTAATCATAGGGACACTTCGGGAGTTGAATATTACATCCCAGAATTTAATCGGGTAGATCGAACCACAACAGAAGATAGATTAAGTACATGAGACTGAACTGGTGAAATAATATTTTATGACTTTTGACTAAAATATTGCTGATTTTCTTTTAGGTTTTGTTTTCCAGTTTTAAGGATTTTAACAGAGTCCTAACCTGTTTCATGGCTTTAAGGTTTAAGCAAAGTTCCTTAGCATTTCTTTGATTTATCAAAGCTAAAACTGCTTTTCTTGAAATTAAAAATATATATATACTAAAATATACCTATTTAATGACTGGAGTAAGCTATATAACATCAGCCAGGTGCTACCTTATGGTATATTCATTCTACTCAGAGTTTCATGCCTAAAGTCAGATATGTATTCACAGATATGTATATACCAGCTGAACTTGCTATTGAAAGTAGCTAGATTATTTAAGACATTTTGTGAATCAGTAAAATGTGGAGAAAAAAAGGAATGAAAAACAGTTGTAGACACCTGAGATAGTGTGGAAGGAGGGTGGGAAATGTCAGAGGGTGATAAATAGGGGTAAAACACACACACACACAACTAGAAATGGAAAATTATTGATGATAACATATATGATTAAGCCACTATGCAATATATTCTGGATGGAAAATCACATTTTGTATGCTATGACAATGCTCAGAGAATGAATGTAAATTAATTAATTTCAAAAAATGTTTCAGAAGAAAAAATGTAAAATCCTAATTTTGTAATAAATAGGGGTAAAACACACACACACACAACTAGAAATGGAAAATTATTGATGATAACATATATGATTAAGCCACTATGCAATATATTCTGGATGGAAAATCACATTTTGTATGCTATGACAATGCTCAGAGAATGAATGTAAATTAATTAATTTCAAAAAATGTTTCAGAAGAAAAAATGTAAAATCCTAATTTTGTAAAAGAAAAACTTTGTAGCAAAGAAAGAAGAAAAGGATTTAAAATTGAGTGAATAACTTTCGTACTGGAAATACAAGTCAAGGTGTAGAGACATACAGTGGCTACAAGATACTTTCACATCTTATTAATGTAGATCTGGAAATTTTCAATCCCAGATACATTTTAGAATTACCCAAGGAGTGACAAAAATCCAATGCCAGATCCAAGCAAGACCAAGAAAATTATATACTTTAGGTTTGGAAACCAGTAGTCAGTATTACTAAAAGCTCCTGGGGGATTACATATAGGGTTTCAAATCAATAGCTCAGGGGCCAGCAGGTAGTGTGGTGGTTAAAAGCACTGGATTCCCACATAGCTGACCACAGTTCAAGTCCCAGACCTGGTGGCTTGCTTTCTCACTTTTCCTCACTCTCTTTTTCTGTCTATCTTTGATAAAATTGGATAATAATAATAATAAAATTAAGTAAAATAATTCTTAAAATAAAAGTCAATAGTAAAGAAGAGACAGTGGCCTGTGGTCTGTTCTTAATGCCAGGATGTTTGGAGAAGACACTTATTACATTTCTCGGGGCTACAGTTTTTTCCTCTGTAAAATAAGGTTACAGAATCATGAATATCTAAATCTTGGAAATCATATGGTCTAGCTCACTTACCTGAAAGGTAATAAAAGGTGACCCAGAGAAGTTCAGTGATCTGTCAGGTTCACTCACTTAAGTATAAAATCAGCACTAGAACTTAGGTTCCATGTTTCTTAGTTTAGAATTCTTAGAGCAGATGTTCTCCACAGTCCCTTGTGGTTCTGAATTCGAGCAAAAATTCCTAACTATTGGTCTGGTCCAGGGACCAAATTTAACACACAGATATTTTTGTTTAATCTGTATATAGATTCTTCATTTCTGGGACCTCTTAACATTGGAGGAACGCACGGCTCAATCCTTGGTCCTCTTCTCTATCTACACTCACTCTTTGAGTGATCTCTTTTGGTCTCATGGCTTTATTTACTACATCTATGCAATAACTCTTGAATTTATACTTTCAGCTCAGATCTCTATCCTCAATTCCAGACTCAGTTAGTAGCCTACTTTATTCTTTACCTGGATGTTATTTTTCAACATATCCCAAATTTAATTCCAGATCTTTACACCAATTGTTCTACTTCATTTATCCTGAGTCTCTCCCATTTTTGTTAATGGCAACTCCATTTTTCTAGTTGTTCAGACCAAAAGCCTTGCCTAAGATGACAGAGCTAACTACTAGCAGAGAAGAAATAAACACCTTAGTCATCTAGTTCTACCAAAGATCTCTCTTTATCACCGTAATGGATGAAACATGTTGCCAGCAAGCCATTCATACTTACTTGCCTAGCAGACACTGAGATCTCTAATTCTCCTTCCTGACATTCTCAGATGTTCCATTTGAATATCTTTAGAATTTCTGCGAGAGTCCATTTTCCAGGGCTTTGGTAGGTTATGACAATATTGAAGAATGGAAGGTGGAGCATAAAATCAATACTAGTAAAACAAATGAGGTGAAAAAAAATGCAGAGCAGCAAGCCCCTGAAAGAAAAGAATGCTAGTATTCTGTTTTGAAAGTCACAATGCCTTCTGAGAAAGATATTGCATCTACTACAGTCAAAAAGGAAGACTTATGATTTGACCCATCACACTGGATTTTCAGCTAACCAGGCTATGCTGCCCTTTGTGTACTAGGATAGACCTCTATTATAGCTGATTGACAGCAAATCCCCAAATGGCTGAAACTTGAAGCCTGTTTTTCAAGATTATCTAGCCTCTACCACATATTAGAACCATACACACACACACACACACACACACACCTTAAAAATATGATAAAGGACCTTGAAAGTAAGGGACAGAACATAGCTATAGCAACAGCATTCAGTTGCAAAAGAGGAGTTGTCACATTTTGAGGGCCAGAGCTTGGATCTACATTGTACATGTTTTGTCTTCCTGGTTCACCCATGACACCTTTCAGCAGTGTGAACTGTACTTCCTCATAAGTTAAACCCTGTTATCATCATTCACGATCGGTTTCTAGTTCTACTTGGTGAAAATAATGAGAAAGAGAAGTAGAAAGTGGGACAACAGAAGGACACTCTCCATAGCCCTCTCTCTGGCTTCTCACTGCAACTCCAAAGAAGTAAGACCAAATTGGCAGTAACTCCTTTCAAACAAATGATCTTGTTGACATCACAGCCCAGAATATGAGATCACTGACAATTTAAGTCAACTTTTTCACCTGCCGTACAGATTAGAATCTGAATGAATGAATTATGAATAAATGAATAATGATTAAAATACAGTGAAAAAGAAGAATGCAGGCATCAAAACATAAATTCAGAATTTTATTTTGTGCCAAAAGAAAGATATAAAGTGATAGTACTTGCATCATCATCCTGAGACCAAATTAAGAAGTTTAACACTGATGTCTCACTGCCTTCCCCCCAAATCTCTCTGTTCTGATTTATTGTTTGTTTGTTTGTTTTCATGGATCTTCATAAAACCCTAGTACCTACTACATAAAAGGGAAAAAAAATCCAAAAACCCATTGATATATAAGAATTAGTTGCTGAGTAATGTTACTTTGCTTAAGTAAAGCATTAGCATTCGATATTATCAGCACAGTGTAATAAAACGTGATTACAAGCTTAATGTGTGGTTAAATTGTGAGGTTCTGGTAGTAGACATGGGTTGGAATCCCAGCTCTTCCACTTGCCAGCTATATGCCTTTGGACAAGTTACATTGAACGTTAGTCTCCTCCTCCATAAAATTACTATCCCAGCTCTTCCACTTGCCAGCTATATGCCTTTGGACAAGTTACATTGAACATTAGTCTCCTCCTCCATAAAATTACTACCCAATCTGTAGACTTGATGTAAGGATTCAATGTGATCATTAATGTAAACTACCTGGTACAGAGTAAACATGGAGTATACTATAGCTGCTATTCTTTACAGTTCTGAAGAGAAGCACAGGGCTCTGATAAATCTGGAAATATGGTGTTCAAGTTCTTTGTCCTAATCTCGAATTTGTGACCAATAAGTAGAGTCCAATTTTAGAACCGATGTCTTGAACAAAAACAGTTCCCCTTTATGGGGAGGGGGGAATATCTCATTCAGACTAGGTTGCTTAGTTTCCATGTTTGTGTATTTTCTGTTTCTGTAGTTGATTTTGAGTTTGATTCCATGTATTTGTAAAGAACAGTGGTTAAAGTTTCTATACATTCAGATTTGTAAAGGCTTGTTTTATACCCTATCATGTGGTCAGTCTTTGAAAATGTTCCATGTGAGGGTGAAAAACTATATTTTCTGATTGTTTAGTGAAATATTGTATAGGTGCCTGTCAAGTCCATTTCGTTTATGATATCATTTAGATCTTATATATCTTTGTTTTGCCTTTTTTTTTTATTTCGGCAAGATGATCTGTCTGGAGGAGACAGTGGGGTGTTGAGATCCGCAGTGATTACTGTTGCAGTATATCTCTTTCCTGAGATCTAATAGTCTCTCTTTCACATATTTGAGTGCTCCAGTGTTGGGTGTGGTACAACTACAGAAGATATTAAGACTGAAATCAAAGGTTCATAGAAGTCAATGATAACAAACAAACACGTTTTTATAATCTATAGGACACAGCAAAGGCAATCATAGGAGAGAAGTTCATAGTAATTAGTGTCTACAAGAAAAAAAAAAAAACAGAAAGGTGGCAAATAAAAAAACCTAATGACACAACTTGGGAAACTGGGGGAAAAAAAGAAAATTCCATAAGAAAAGAAATAATAAAGATCTGAGCAGAAATAAATGAAATAGAGAATAAAAGAACTATACAGACACAGCGATTAAATGTATAAAATTTAAAAATAAATAAGTAAGTTTTCAAAAAAGGAAATAAAAAGTAATTATAGCAAAGTTGAAGGATATAAGGTTAATATAAAATAGTCAATGGCTTTTCTATGTACAAGTAATGAATGAGTAAAATTTTAAATTAAAAAAAAGCTGGTTCTTTGAGAAGTTAAAAAAATTAACACACTGTTAGGTAGATTAATCAAGAAGAACAGAGAAAGGAACCAGATAAATCAGATCAGCACAGAAACAGGCATTATTTCAACAGACATAATGGAAATACAAAATATCACCAGAAAATACTATTAGCGACTATATGTCAACAAACAAGAAAACCTAGATGAGTTGGACTAATTTCTGGACACATATAATTTACCAAGATTGAACCAGGAAGAAATATAAAGCCTGAATAGACCCACAACAAGCAATGAGACTGAATCAATAATCAATAATCTCCCAACAAAAAGAACCCAAATCCTGATGGCTTTACTCTGAATTCTAAGAAACTTTGAAAGAAGAACTAATCCCAAGCTTCCTCAAACTATTTCTAAATATCCAAAAGGAAGGAACCCTCCCCAATTCATTCTACAAATCCTCCCTTATCTTAATTGGAAGACCAAAAAGGGACATAACAATAAAAGAAAACTTCAGGCCAATATTCCTGATGAATACAGATGCAAAAATTCTCAACAGAATACTAGCAAATCACATTCAACAGCACATCAAAAAGATGATACACAATGACCAGGTAGGCTTCACTCTAGGGATTCAAGTAAAAGAAAAAGCATTTAATAAAATACAACATCCTTCCATGATTAAGACTCAGCAAAATTGGCATAGAAGGAACATACCTCAACACAATAAAACCATCTCTGACAAACACATGCCTAACATCATACTGAATGGGGAAAACTGAAAGCTTTCCCACTAAAAGCTGGCACAAGAAAAGGTGGCCCACATTCTCCACTCCTTAACAAGAAAAGGTGGCACACATTCTCCACTCCTTTTTATTTTTTTTTCCTCTTTCATTTATTTATTTTTACATTTTTCCACAAACATTTACTTTACATAGCAAAAAATTTTAGCTCATACTCCATAATTCTTGACAGTTTACCAACAACTTTCAAAATTTCAAAATACTGAATTTTAAAGATAATGTTCAAGATATGCCTTATAATTTTGTATAATTTTATAACTCTATAACAACAGAATCTCCACTCCTTTTTAACATAGAGCAGGAAGTTCTAGCCAATGCAATCAGAAAAAGAGAGTAAAATAAAAGACATCCAATTCAGAAATAAAGAAGTGAAGTTACCTCTACTTACAGATGACTTGATTCTATACATATAAAATCCAAAGAATCAGGACCAGCAGTTGGCATAATGTCTATGTCACTGGACTCCCACGTAGTCAACCATGGTTCGAGTCCCAGACTCATTGGCTTAAGCTCATGCCTGGCACGTGCACATGTGTGCCCAAGATTCCAAGAGGAGAATGGAGAAGGGATTGCAGCATGGCCATCTTCCCTGGGAGGGTGATTTCTTGTTTTCTGTCTCTCTGGCGAGCACACATATCCTATAGCAAAAAACTCTCAAAAAATGATAGTAAGAAAAAAATCCAAAGATTCCACAAAATCTTCTGGAAGTGATAAACAAATATGGTAAAGTAGCATGATACAAAATCAACATACAAAAATCTATAGCATTTTTGTACACCAAATATAGACAAAGTGAGATAAGATTAAGAGAGCAATTCTGAGAGCAGCAGTTAGTGTAATGGCTATGTCACTAGACTCCCATGTAGTCAACCGTGGTTCGTGTCCCAGACCCGGTGGCTTAAAACATGCTGGGCGGGCGCGTGTGCGTGCGTGCCCAAGATCCGAGAGGAGAATGGAGGAGAAGGGATAGGGGTTTCAGGCTGGCCCTCTCCCCCGGGGGGGTGATTTCTCGCTTTCTGTCTCTCTGTCTCTCTCTGTCTGCAAACATTAAACTAAATAATTTGCTAAGTTTATTTATTAATATTTTATTCATGATAGAGAACAATGCACACACACACACACAGAAGAGAGAAGCACCTTGGCAGGGTCTCATCACCCCATCATCTTCCCAAAGCAACTTGTCAGGATCTTGAGCACATGTACCGAATGTGTTTCAAGGCCAAACCAACTAATTTTATCTGAGAGGATACCATTTCAAATTCTGGAAGAAAGGGTCAGACACTGATTTAGCAATAAAACATTGCTCTGCAAGGTGACCCATATGGAAAAGTTCCAGGTTCATGAACAGAGACCTTCCTGAGTACACTGGGCACATATTTCCCCACAATCCAGGCCTGGCTGAAGCTGAAGCTGGAGATAAAAATTGCAGCATCATGACCCTACTGAGGTGCTATCTCTCTTGTTCTTTCTCTCTCTCTCTCTCTCTCTCTCTCTCTCTCTCTCTGCTTCATTCTCTAGCTCAAGAAATAAATAAATAAACTTTGGGACCAGCAGTTAGCATAATGGCTATGTCGCTGGACTCCCACGTAGTCGACCACGGTTTGCGTCCCGGACCTGGTGGCTT
>NW_006203620.1:200422-208515 GCF_000334495.1 Tupaia belangeri chinensis
TCCCTGGGGGGTGATTTCTCGCTTTCTATCTCTCTCTGTCTGTCTGGCGAGTGCACGCGCTCTATAGCAAAAACCTCTCCAAAAAGAATAAATAAATAAATAAATAAATAAATAAATAAATAAATAAACTTTTGAAAATAAGTAAATCAACTTTAAAAAAATAAAATTCTGAAAGCAAAATAATTTCAAAAGCTGAAAATCATGAAAGACCCCCTGCCAATAACCAGAAAGCCTCAAGAAAGTAGGAAGCTAAAGTCAGATTGTGGTTTAGATGCTAAGTTACCATCAACCAATAAAGTCATCCTAACCTCAAAGGAGAAAATGTAGAAAGGAAGTTAACTGTGAACCAGGTACCCTGCTGGTCACTTTATACATATTACTTTGCTTAATCTTCACAATAATCCTACTAATATATATTAAGTAAAAGTGAAAGCTGGTATTTTAACCTAAGTTTGCCTAACTACTTATCATGTTCTTTCTGCTATACTGGCTTCCACAAAAAAAAAAAAAAAAAAAAAAAAATTAAAAGAATACCTTTGAGCAAGGTAACTTAGGAAAAAGGGAGTTTTGTTTATCAGACATATGAAGATATTTCTCTCACTTTTTATCATTCTTTGGTTATGAAGACCTTTGAGCAAGGTAACTTAGGAAAAAGGGAGTTTTGTTTATCAGACATATGAAGATATTTCTCTCACTTTTTATCATTCTTTGGTTATGAAGGTCTAGCCTAGGCACTTGCAAAATGAGAGTGGAAATGCATCCGAACAGGCTTTTTTATAAGCTCTAGATTCTTTGTTGTAGCTCTCTCTATTTCCTTCTCTAAAGCAGAGTGCAGGCTGCCTAGCAACCAAAGGAATGGTGTCTTTTTTTTTTTTTTTTTTGCCTTAATTACCTTATGTTTTCCACAAGCTCAAAGGGATTGTATCAAATATCAAGAATAGAAGGTCTGAGTTTTTTATATCAATTTATTTGCTCATGCATATGTACAATACACACACACACACCCCTCCCTCCTTCCCTATGATCCTATGATTAAAGTAAAAACATGACTTAGACTGTACTTACGTGATGCCGTATCATCAGATAAAAAGTATAGTGTCACCGCCTGGTTGTTTCCCTATAAAAACAACAATAAACATTTGGTTTGCCCAGCCACTCTTAGCAATTTTAAGGATTCTTATAATTAAGAGACTAGTTTTCAGTTATACACATGTGCATGTCTTCCAAAAAAGAGATTTATTATAAACATAATGGGAGTAATAAAGTTCAAATACAACATTATTAATATTTCTGCCAGTCACTTTTTTATCAGAGCAAGAATTATAAAAATATTTTCTGTCAATACAAAGATCAGGAAGAGATACATAAACCATAGTTTCATCTTAATCACCTGTTCAGAGAGATAGAAGCAGCCCACAGAACAAAGCTATAAATGGTGGATTAAAAGAAGACTATTATATAGGATGTGAGTATCAGACACAATCAGCTACCTACATGACAGCCTCTTACTTGCTAATAAAATCTCAATGTGTTCACACTTTTCCAGTGGCTATGAGATTAATTTTGATATTCTCATTCCTCTTTCTAGATTATTGGTTTAGGTAGTGATATGGGGGACATTTGTGACCAAGGAGGTATGGGGAGAAGTTGGCTTGAGGAATGTCTGGGAAGATTTTCCTCAATCTTAAAAACAGACAGAAGAGGGCCAGTACATAGCATGGAGGTTAGTTTAGACAACTGGATCCCACATGGACCACTGTGGTTAGAGTCTCGGACCCAGTGGCTTGAAAATCACTGGGCACATGTGCATGTATGCCCAAAATCCTGAAAGGAAAAGGGAGGAGAAGGGATTGTGGCATGGCAATCCCTCTGGGGGGTGATTTCTCACTTTCCCTCTCTGTATTTCTGTCTCTTTCCAGTAAGTGCACACACCCTACAGCAAAAATGAAAACAAACAAAAATAAATTAAAAATCAGACACAAGAGAGGAACATCCCCGCTTTCATCTCTAGACATTCCACCTGTATGTGATGTCTAGAACTGTAGCAGCCGTGTTAGGACCATGAGAAGAACCAGTTTATGAGAGCAAGCTAGTACACCATGTGTTGTAAAGTGGAGAGATAAAAAGAGCCTAATTTTTCTTTTTGCTATAGGGTGCCTGCACTCAGTAAGGAAAAAGAGAAAGTGAGAAAGCATCCCTCAGGGAGGATAGCCATGCCTCAATCCCTTTCTTCCATTTCTCCTCTTGGAATTTTGGGTGCACATGCATACGCTCCTGGTGTGTTTTTCAAGTCCCCAGGTACAGGACTGTGGAGTTGGGTAAGTGAAGTGGATCCAATGCGCCTTAACCACCGCACCAACTGACTGGCCTGAACGTGTTTCAATGATGGCATCATTGTGTTGCTGATTTAAACAACCCTAGAGACTCCTACCTTCAAATTCTGAAAAGAGAATTATTATTTATGACAATTTGTGTCAAGCTATCTTATTTGCAATTGGAAGCAATATGACTAATACAGTATGATATCAAATTCTAAAACTTTAAACTTATTTATATGTCATTCTAAATATGAATACTTCTGAAAATGCCTACTTTCTACATCCGACCTCCAACCTATGGAAATGTTTGTATCTTTTCTAATATAAGTGGCTTCTATTTCCTCCCCATGTTCCTCTCATATGCTTTGTCTTCTTTGTCTTTTCTCTTTGTTTTTATTTTTTTTTTTTTTATAATTTGCCAAAGAGCACTCACCGGAGAGAGACAGAGAGAGAAAGAGGGAAAGTAGAAAATCACCCCTCATAGGGCATGCTCATACCACAATCCCTTCTCTTCTATTTCTCTATCCTATTGGGACTTGGAACACACTCATGCACCTTGTATGTTTTGCAAGCTGCTAGATCTGGGACTCAAAAGATGCCATTGGCCATGTGAAATCCAGCCGCCTGAATCACCAGGTCATGGGCTGGCTTTGTTACCTTTGTTCTTCTTTTCTTTCTCTGCCTTCTTCCCCTCCTTACTACTTTTTCTATCTCTAGGCCTTAAGTAACTATTAATTGCATCTAAAATATGTCTACACATACATGCATACCTACATTATATAAATATTATTTCTTGTATTAGAAAAAAACTTATTAACCATTCTAAATTATTTATTTCATAACTTTACCAGCAAAAAAATTCCTGGTGTCTCTTCTCTCACTCACTCAATCCTCACCACAAAGGAGGAGTGCGTTAATCTGACTAGTTAGTTTAGTAGAAGAGTTAAGCTTGTGTAGTTCAACCCTATCTTTTTTTTTTTCTTGAGAGCAGGTTACCTATAGGAACTGTGTGCTCTGATATGCTCCCCCAGACTGTATATTTTACAAAAGGTCTGCCATCATGGGGCAAGGAAAATAGTCCAGCAATGCCAATTAGTGGATAAAGTGTGTTTAATCCTCAGGTACAGTATTGGGAAGTTCAAATGCCTTCAGATAGATGCCACAGCCTCTAATACCAGTGTTATAAAGAATAAAGGTGATATTTCCTTATATACCAGCTTCTTTGTCTTATTGTTGAATTCCTTCAGAACGTGGATCACAAACAGGACTTTTTATTAGGACCCTTGAACAACACCAACATAAATTAAAGTTTTGCTTCCGTGTTCTTAAACATATTTTATTTATTCTTCATGACTGTATACTAGCATTGTGGGTTGCCCAAAGGTGAAAAAAGTATTCTCTGGCAATGTGTCTTTGTTTTATAAATGTTTTCTGAAAACAAAAGGTGTTCATAATTTGTATGTGGTTGCCTGTTATTGATTGGATTTCCTGTAGAATAGAGGCTGTTAATAGGAAAAAAGCATTTACCATTCTTATTTTGTAGGTTCTCAGCTCATGATAACTTATGACTTTGCACTTACCTGATCTGACTCCAGCTTCTCAGGAATTTTATCTCTAGCTCCTGCTTCAGCATAGGCTTGATAGAAGGTCTTTTCTCGGGACTTCATTGTAATGGTCAACATAACATCATAGGCTTCACAGAGCTTTGAGTTGTTCTTCAGAACTTGGTAAGGGGTGTGCTTATACGGTAAACTGTAGAGCAGGGTGTCATAGGGAATGCATAGTTCCCATCAGTCATTTTCAGATCATGAGCCCATTCCAAGAGATATGTCTGAGTCTCTTCCTCAATCGAGGTTGAATACATACACATGATAGTGAAACTGACGAAGCAAGGAGGTTATGGCAATAAGTTAGTAAAATACAGTACCAAAATGTACAGATGGAAGAAAGAAAGAAATGTGTTCTAACCAATATATGTTATTTCTATCTTAAGTCTCCAAGATGAGGTCCTGAGCTAAAGCTTAATTGTGTTCAGGGACGATGGACTGAGCATAGGGATAAGAGATCTGTGCCTACAGATTTCAGTGCCTAATACTAGACAGAAACAAGGACTAGTGTAATAAATGGAAAGTAGCATAATAAAGAAGATTTGGAGTTGGAAGATCAAGGGTTATATCCTATACTGCCATCATCAGCTGTATAACCTTAGGTAAGTTACTCAACCTCTCCCTGCCTCATCCATAAAGTAAAGGAGCAATATCCATTTCATAGAGTGACAGAGATGAATGAAAGAAACAATTCATATAATGGGCTTAGTACAAAGCAATCAATAGTAGTTACAATCAGATTTAAGAATAAAACAGCTAGAAAAAAAGGATGGGTGCGATTACCATTTAAAAAAAACTGTCACTTTTTATTGTCCATACCATAAAAGCAGATACTTGAGTAGATTTTTACCAACTGTTCTCACCTTTAACAAGGCCATAATAGACAATAAATGTCATTAACACATCCACCTATAAATGCTAATATTATGGGAAATGTTCAACTTTTTAAAAAATCGAACTTTTCTGTAATTAGAATTTGTACTCAATTTATTTTTTCTTAGACTTACAAAACTATTCTGTTTAGCAAGGCTATGCTAGAATAGAGTGGATTAGAGGGGGCCACGGTTAAAGAATGGCAGCTAGATCATGTGACTGAAAGTCTTATATCCAATTTTTCCCTTTGCATGCTAAAAGAGTTTAAAATTGTGCTTCAGTGCCCACATCTTTAAAATGTAGATTCCAGTGCACTTCACAGGTACATTGAGTAGTTTAATTAGATAATGCTTGGCAAGTATTGTGAGCTCCTTGAAGAAAAGCAAAGATCCTTTTTCCACTGGTAAATATTAATTATGCATACTTACATGGAACCTTTAATCTCAGAAACTAAGTGTGCTTAACTATGTTCAATGACCGGCTTTTGGCACTTACATATTACTTCATCTATTTTCAAGAACATTTACATTTATTCAGTATCCCCAGAAAGTTTCTCCTTTAAAATAAAAGTGTGTTCACTTCATTTTTTACACATGTAACTAATAAGTTATAAAGTTGATTTAAACACCCATCTCTCTCTCATACATACACATCATAGTATAACTTGTGTTTTCAAATGACCATTAGCTCTTTCAAAATAATTACCCTAAGAGATTCTGTATGTACTCTAATGCTCAGACCTTCATTTAAATTCTCTAGGGATATCTTCAGAGCTAGTCCATGAACCACAAAAGGAATTTAGCTTGACTTGTTCATAATTACACGTTACAAAAGAGGAAAATGGAGTACCAGAGAAATTTGACAAGGCAAGAGTTGGCTTATGAAAAATAAATAAGAATCAAAGCATCTCACTCTCTACATTTGGCTTCCCTATCAAACAATAATCAGTTTCATCAAATTAGTCCCGCCACTGGTCCATTGGGAGAAAAAGATGAGTTAAGTCACATACTCCAGGTAATTGGCCAGTTTGTCCAGTAATCTTGGCAAGTATGTCAGTATTAGGACCTTTCTTTCGCAAAAGCAGATTGAGGTTACTTAGTAGAAATACAATTCTAGAGAAAACCAAGGCCAGAGACTGCCTTGGGAGCTTCACTCTCTCCTGTCCACGCCAAGTGCCCAGATCCACTTGCTTCCAACTTCCTCCCTGCCATCATTCCCGGCTCCGGCCGGGCTGAAATGAATGAGAAAACTGAGACCAGAGACCTCCTTCAGACCTCTGTTTTCTCTCATCTGCTCCAGGTGCCCAGAACCTCTTGCTTCCAGCTTTTTCTTCGCCATCATTCCCAACTCCTGTGCATCAGAAGAGAGTGGGGAAAAAAAAAAAAAGCCAGAGACCATCTTGGGACTTCCACTTTCTCCCATCTGCTTCAAGTGCCCATATCCTCTTACTTCCAGCTTCCTCCTCGGCATCATTCCTGGCTCCCGCACAGCAAAAGCAAGTGAGAAAACCAAGGCAAGAGATCGCCCTGAGACCTGCACTTTCTCCCGACCATTACAGACTTCATAATTTCTTGAAGTACTCAACCCCTACTATCTTTCTCAGTTGAAACCCTGCAGCTAAGCCCCAGATGCACCTGTTCTCTAGGAACTGGGACCCTTTGAAATATTCAGTTCCAGCAACAAAAAGTGCAGATTGCAGGGTGAACATCAAGTGGATGGCGCTGCAGAGAAATCAAGGATCACCTCTTCCTGAACACCTTTGAACACTTGGAATTAACTCCAAGAAATTAGGGAAAAAGTGTATAATCCATCAGATAACCAGAAACCAGCATAGAGGCACAAGAAATATGAGAAACCAAGAAAGCATCTCTCCCCCAAGGAAAAAGAACAATCCTTCATCATCAACAGACAGTACAATAGAACTCATGGAAATGTCAGATAAACAATTCAGAGTGTTCATAGTGACAAACTAAACTAGGTGCAAGAGAAAAGAGACAGTGAACTCCAGAAGACACAAGAAAAGAGAGACAATGAGCCCCAGGAGATGAGGAAGTCTTTCCACGATTTGAAAAAAGAAATAGACACCATAAAAAAGAATCAAAGAGAACTGTTAGGGATAAAGGCTGTAGTACAGGAAATCAAAATTTCCCCAAAAAGTATAAAAAGCAGATTAGATCAAGCAGAATAAAGAATGGCAGATGACAAAGAAAAAAACCTCAAACCTAGAAAAAACACTCCAAAAAGAAAGAAAATATCACCCCTATAAAGACAATATAAGAGAAATACTAGATATCATTAAGTGCCCAAACATCCAAATAACTGGTATCCCAGAAGGTCAAGAAACTACTAAGGACTTGGATAATCTATTCCATGAAATCATGGAAGGAAGCTTTCCAAGCAGAGAGAAGCATTTAAAAATCTAGACCAAAAATTACAAAGGACGTCAAATAGAATTAACTCAAGAAGACCTTCTCCAAGGCATATCATAGCCAAACTGGCCAAAATCACAGATAAAGACAAGATACTAAAATTGGCAGAAAAGAAATGTCAAGTTACTTACAAAGGTTATTTCATCAGACTAACATTGGACCTCTCAATAGAAACAATGCAAGCAAGGTAAGAATGGGAAGATATATTCAAAGTGTTAAATGAAAAACAAGTTCAACCAAGATTATTATACTCAGCAAGATTATACTTCAAATGGGAAGAAAAGATCGAAACATTCTCAGGTAAACAAAACCTGAAAGAATTTACCAACACCAGACCAGCTCTTCAAGAAGTTCTGAAAGGAGTGCTATACCAGGAAAACTAAAGACAGACACACAAAAATAAGAGAACAAAAAACAGCTAAGAAAATGGCAACTTAATAGTGTGGACAAATCCAGAAATATCAAAAATAACATTGAATGTTAGTAGATTAAATTCTTCAATAAAGAAGGACAGGCTGGCTGAATGAATTTAAAAAAATTAATAAAAAAATAAAATAGGAACCCTTTATCTGTTGTCTACAAGTAACACACCTCATGGATAAAGACATATGTAGACTAGACCCCACACCACCCGCAATCTGGATCGAGCCGGCCAGCAGTTCCGGACACCAGGCGGACTGAGGCTGCAGGGCCGACCAACCTGGTACTGTCGTTCATTGTCTGATCCCTTTCCACTAGCCTTTGGACTGTTTGAATTTTGGTGATTGAGTAGCGCGTGGCGCGCATTGTGTGCCGCGCAATTTACTTTTTCCATTTTGTTTTTCTTTGCTCTTGGGGTGTTGCTTATTAGGTCAGTTGAAGGCTCA
>NW_006203620.1:216084-227424 GCF_000334495.1 Tupaia belangeri chinensis
AAAAAATAACAAGACCCTGGCATTTGATAGAAAATGATAAGATATGGAGGATCTTTTGCTGAGTGAAGTAAGCCAGGCTGTGAAAGAACAATATTGTATGTATCCACTTAATATATACCGACTACCCACACTCTATGGTAGAGAGCGAAATACTGGAGGACATAAAAGCAGTAAAAGTACTTAACGAGAATAAGACAGTGTGGTATGGGGGGTGAAGAGTAGAGGATAGAGAACAATAGCAAGAGAACAAATAGAGAGCCAGGACATTAGTGGGAAACAGATATGGCTTATTACCTGTTGATGATGACATGTATAGTATTCGCAACTGGATTGGTCTGAGAAGTATTTCAGGATGGGCAAAGTCTTTTTACAAGCAAAATGAGAAATAGCGATTGACTTTTAAAAAAATAATTAGAATAATAATAATAATGATTGAGGAAAACATAGAAAAGATATTGAATATTGAAGCAGGGAGATTAATGTCTCTGTATTGACTGACATGCATGGCATTCCCTTTTGAAAAAGCAATGTAATACACTGTAAAGGCATATGTAATCCAATGTAATATAAAGAAGAATATGATGATAATAAAAAAAAATAAATAAAAAGAAAAAAAAAGACATACATAGACTAAAACTGAAGGGCTGCAAAAAGGTACTTCATGAAAACAGAAATAGAGCTGGAGTTGAGACACTAATTTCAGACAAAATAGGCTTTAAGACAAAAACAGTAAGAAGAGACGAAGAAGGGAATTATATAGTAGTAAATGGGCTAATTCATCAAGAAAATATAACGCTTATAAATATCAATGCACCCAACTCAGGAGCACCCATATATATATGAAGGAAAGATGGTTAGATCTAAAAGAAGAAATAGACTACAACAAAATAATTGTTGGGGATTTCAACACCCCACTCTCTCCTTTAGACCGATGGTCTAGACAAAAAATAAGCAAAGAGATACAGAATCTAAGTGATACCATACCTCAAATAGACTTGATGGATATTTATAAAATCATCTACCCCCAAACCACAAATATACATTTTTCTCAGCCCCACGTGGAACCTTTTCAAAGATTTATCACATGATAGGGCACAAAACAAGTCTTTACAGATTCAAAGGCATAGAAATTATATCCAGCATCTTCCCCAACCATGATGGAGTTTAACTTGATATGTTAATTTCAGGGGGAAAACTCAAAAATACACAAACATATGGAAACTAAACAACCTACCCCCGATGACTTCACAACTACAAAAGAAATTAAGACTGAAATGAAAAGATTCATGGAAACCCAGGATAATGAGTCTATGAGTCTCCATAATCTATGGGACACCGCAAGTGCAGTCATAAGAGGGAAGTTCAAAGAAAAAGATGGAGAGGTGGAAAATGGAAGACTTAATATCATGCCTCAAGGAACTGGAAGAACAGCAACAAAAAAAGTCCAAAAAATGCTAGGAAAAGAGAAGTAAAAATTGAAGCATGAATAACTAAAATAGAAAATAAACTATACAGAAAAATAAATGAAAGCAAAATCTGGTTCTCTGGAAATATAAACAAAATTGAGACACCATTAAGTAGACTAATTAAGAAGAAAGAAAGGAACTTGATAAATCAAATTCAAAAAGCAAGAGGCAATATCACAACAGACATAATAGAAATATAAAACACCATTACAGGATACTATGAGTGTCTATATGTCAAAAACGAGAAAATCTGGATTAGATGGGAAAATTCCTGGAGACATATAATCTACCAAGATTGAGTCAGGAGGACACAGAAAGCCTGAATAGACCCATAACAATGAGATTTAATCAGTAATAAATAACCTCTCAACAAGGAAAAGCCCAAGTCCTGATGGTTTCACTTCTGAATTCTACAAAACTTTTTTTTATTAATTTAAATTTATTTATTTACATTCATTCACTGTACATCATTACAGCATACAAAATAAGATGTTCCATCCAGAATACACTGTATATTGGCTCTATCAAGCACATCAACATATGTGTTATCATCAACAAATTATTTTCCATTTCTTGTTTCCTGTATATTTTGCTTTTTTTCCCATCCTTGATTCCCTATCTCTCACCCTCTGCCATCTCCCACCCTCCTCCCACACTATCTCTGGTATCTATGGTTGCTTTCTATGCCCTTTTCGCCCCACATTTTATTGATTCACTAAAGATTTTAATTAATCTAAATATTTTGAATAGCAAGCACAGCTGATATATATATATAGATAGATAGATATAGATGATATAGATATAGATATAGATATAGATATGAACACGTGTCTGACTTTAGGTGTAAACTTCAGTGAGTAAAGTGAACATACTATAAAGTAGCACCTTGCTGGGCTATATAGCTTACTGCAGATATATATATATACACACACATACCCCTATTTCTGACCCTCTGTCCTTTCCCACCCTCTTCTCACATTATCTCTGGTGTCTACAGTTGTCTTCCATTCCTCCCCCCCCGCCCACACACACACATACACATTGTATTGATTACACAATTTCTTAAATAATCTAACTACTTTCAATAGCAAGTTCAGCTGGTAATTTCAAGAAAAGCAGTTTTAACTTAAATCAAAGAAATACTAAGAAACTTTGCTTAAAACTTAAAGCCAGGAAACAGGTTAGGATTCTGTTCAAATGGTAGGTACACGAACCTATTGACACTTTCAACATCTCAAGACAGGACACAAATTCTTAAAACCGGACAACAGGGACCAGTAGTTAGCATAATGGCTATGTCGCTTGATTCCCGTGTAGTCGCCCATGCTTCGAGTCCCAGACCTGGCAGCATAAACTCACGCCGGGCACATGTGCATGCGTGCCCAAGATCCCAAGAGGAGAATGTAGGAGAAAGGACTACGGCATGGCCATCCCCCCGGGGGGTGATTTCTCATTTTCTGTCTCTCTCTGTCTCTCTTTGTCTATCTGGTGAGTGCATGCACCCTATAGCAAAAAAACTCTCCAAAAATGAAACAAAAAAAAAAAGGACAACAAAACCTAGAAGAAATTCGGCAGTGTTTTAGTCAAAAGTCATAAAATTCTATTTCACCATTTTAGTCTCATGTACTTTATCTTCTGTTGTCAGTCAATTTTTTTCTATTAAATTCTGGGATATAATATTCAACTCCAGACTTGTCCCTATGATTCAGCTGGTTGTTTTCTTAGTTTTTGAACTCTTGTTTCTGTATTTAACTTTCCTGATATAGCACTACCTTGAGAACTTCTTGGAGATCTGGTCTGGTGCTGGTAAATTCTTTCAGGTTTTGTTTATCTGAGAATGTTCTTGCCTTTTCTTCCCACATGAAGGATAATCTTTCTGGGTACAGTATTCTTGGTTGGAATCACTTTTCCCTTAACACATTGAATATATTTTTTCATTCTTTCCTTGCTTGCATTGTTTCCGATGAGAGGTCTGCTGTTATCCTGATGGGATAGCCTTTGTAGATAACTTGATGTTTTTCTCTTGCCAATCTTAGTCTCTTATATTTGTCTGTAGTTTTGGTCAATCGCTATAATATGTCTTGGAGAAGATATTCTTGGGTTGATTCTAATTGTGGTGCTTTGTATTTCTTCGGACTGATCTTTGAATGCCTCTCTAGGTTTGGAAAGTTTTCTTGCAGGATTTCATGGAAGAGATTACCAATGCCCTTATGGGACTCTTCGCCTTCTGGGAGACCAGTTATCCGTATGTTTAGACGTTTGATGGTATCTAGTATTTCTCATATATTATTCTCATTTGGGGGGGGCATTTTCTCAGTCTTCATGGTGGATTTTTCAAGGCCAGCAATTTTCTCTTCTACATATGAGATTCTATTTTCTGTATGATTGAGTCTGCTTTTAATACTTTCAAAGGAGATTTTGACTTCCTGTATTATAACCTTCATCTCTAACAGGTCCATTTGATTCTTTTTTAAAATGCATAATTCCTCTTTTAGATCTTGCAAGAATTTCCTCACCTCCTAGAACTCCTCAGCTCCTTTCTCCTTACTCTTTTACAGTTCATTGTCTTTCTTCTCTTACATCTCAGTTAGCTTTGCCATTATGAATATTCTAAATTCTTTATAAGACTTTTCCATGATTTCCATTGAACTGTCTGTCAATGAAGAGGAGTTATTCTTTTCCCTGGGAGGAGAGGTATGTTCTTGCTTTTGGATATTTCTTGTGGTCCTGAGGTGATTTCTAGTCATCTAATGGATGGCATGTTTCTTCCTAATTCCTGAAGCTCAATCTCAATGTTCAGGAGTGTGCAGAAAGAGGTGATCAGTTATCTCTTTGCCATTCCACTGTGATCCCTTTGTGCAGCAGATTCAGTAGATATTGAGGAGTATGTTAACCCTAATAGTAGTTGGATGTTTGGCTATAGTTCCCTTAGATCCATCTAGAAGTACAGTAAATGGAGATAGAGGAGTGGAGAGATGAGATAAAAGAAAAAATAAAAGAAAACAGAGAGAGAGAAAGAAGAAAAAGGAGAAGAAGAAAGAAAAAGAATAAAACAGTAAAAAACAATAAAAATCAACTAAAAATCTTTTTTAAAAAAAAGCACAAAACCACATACGTGAAATCACTAGTTCTCAGGAGCCATGAGTAATCGTTTTCTGAAGGCCTGTCTTTTACCTCTCCTGCCTGGGTAGGAGGAGGAGAAGGGATTATTAACAAGACAGAGGTGAGGCTGAAAGCAAGAGAATACTTTACCATAAAAAAATTTTTAAAGGAAAAATTATGAAAAAATGAGAAGACAGAAGCAGACAGAGACAGAGACACAGAGACAAAGATAGAGAGAAGGCTAGTGGAGATACCTACCATTCAAGTTTGTGGACTGGAGCCTGAGTTATCAGTAGGAAATCTTCATTTCTTTTTTTCCATTGAAATCACTAATTCTCAGGAGCCATGAGAAATAGTCTTCTGAAGGCTTGCCTTTTGCCTCTCCTGCCACTCAAGTTTGTGGGCTGGAGGCTGAGTTATCATTAGGAAATCTTCACTTCTCTTTTTCCCCTGAAATCACTAGTTCTCAGGAGCCATGAGGAATTGTCTTCTCTCTACAAAATTTTTAAAGAAGAGTACATCACCATTCTAATCAAATTATATCTAAAAATACCAGAGGAAGGAACCATCCCAAATTCATTTTATGAAGCTTCCATCACCCTCATTCAGAAAACAGACAAGAACATGGCAAGAATGGGAAACTACAGACCAATAACTCTGATGAATATTGATGCAAAAATTTTCAACAAAATACTAGAACATTATATTCAACAACATATGAAAAACTTATTCATCATGACCAGATAGGCCTTTCCCAGGGATGCAAGGGTGGTTTAACATGTGCAAAACATAAATGTAATACACCATATTAACAAAAGAAAGATAAAAATTTTATGATCATTTCAATCGATGCAGGAAAATGTGTTTGATAAAATACAACACCCCTTCATGATTAAGACACCCAGTCAAATCGGCATAGAATGGTCATTTCTCAACACAATGAAAGCCATCTATGAAAAACCTATAGCTAGGGGCTGGCAGGGGGAGTGGTGGGTTAAGACACTGGACTCCTACATGGCCAACCATGGTTTGAGTCCCAAACCTGATAGCTTGTTTTCTCACTTTCCCTCTTCTCTTTCTGTCTCTTTCTGGTCAAATTGAAAATGATAATGATAAACAAAAGTTAAATAAAATAATTTTAAAAGAAAAACCAATAGCTATCATCATAATGAATTGGGAAAAGCTGAAAACTTTTCCACTAAAAACTGGTACAAGACAAGGCTGCCCCTTTTCTCTACTTCTTTTCAATATAGTACTGGAAGTCCCAGCCAATGCAATCAGAAAAGAGAATAAAATAAGTAGAATTCAAATAGGGAAGGATGAGTTTAAATTATCTCTATTTGCAGATGACATGGTTGTATACATAGAAGATCCAAAGGTATCCACAAAAATACGTCTGTAAGTAATAAATGAATACAATGAATTGGCATGATTCAAAAAGAATCAACATACAAAAATCTATAGTATTTCTATATACAAACAGCAAGCAGACCAAAGTAGAATTGAAGAAAGTAATCACATTTACCATAGCCACAAAAATTATAAGACACTTAGGAATAAATATGACAAAAGAAGTCAAAGACCTCTACAAGGGAAGCTATGAATACCTAAAAAAAAGAAATTAGGAGGCCGGCAGGTGGTATGGTGGTTAAAGATGTTGGATTCCCACATGGCTGAACATGGTTCTAGTACTGGACATTGGGGCTTACTCTCTCACTTTTCCTCTCTCTCTCTCTCTCTCTCTCTCTCTCTCTCTCTCTGGCCAATTTTAAAATAATAATAACAAATAGAATTGAGTAAACAAATAATTCTTTTAAAAAAAGAAATCGAAAGGATATATAAAAGTGGAAGCACATTCCATGTTCCTGTTTCAGAAGAATCAATATAACCAAAATGGCAATTCTACCCAAATTACTCTACATATTAACACAATCTCAGTCAAATTACCAGAAACATTCTTCACAGATTTAGAAAAGACAATTATAAAATTTGTCTGGAATCATAAAAGAACCCATACTGCCAAAGCAACCCTGCAAAAGAAGAGTGGAGTAGGAGGCATCTCATTTTCTGACCCCAAAATATATTACAAAGCTATAGTAATCAAAACATCATGGTATTGGCAGAGAGAGAGAGATGTGGACAAATGGAACAGAATAAAGACCCCAGAAATAAACTCCAAAACATATAGCCAACTAATTCTCTGTAAAGGACACTAGACAATCCAGTGGAAAATAGGAAACCTCTTTAGCAAATGGTGCTGAAAAAATTGGGTATCCATGTCTAAAAAGATGCATCTGGACCCCAATCTCTCACCATTAACAAAAATCATCTCAAAGTGGGTCAGAGATCTAAACCTAGGACCTCAAACTATAAAACTACTGGTGGAAAACACTGGAGAAACTCTGGGAGACATCAAAGTAGACAAATGCTTCTTAAATTAGGGCCCCAAAGCACAGACAATAATCCCTGGGATTACATCTGATTAAAAAGTTTCTGCACACCAAAAGACACAGTAATTAGTGTGAATTAACAAGCCTTGAGATGGGAGAATATTTTTGTAAACTATGCCTCAAATAAGGGACTAATAACCAAAATACACAGAGAACTCAAGCAGCTTACTTGAAAAAAAAAGATAAACTAAATGAAAGATAGGAAAATGATTTAAGCTCTCTAAGGAAGACAGACAAACAGCTCTCTAAGGAAGGTATACAAACAGCCAAAAAGCAAATGAAAAAAATGCTCAACATTCCTCATCATAAGAGAGATACAAATCAAAACCACAATGAGATAGTACCTGACTCCAGTCAGAATGGCTAAGATTTAAAAAAAAAAAAAATGGTAACTGCTGGTGAGGTTGTAGTGGAAAGGGAACTCTCCTACACTGTTGGTGGGAGTGTGAATTAGTCCAGTCACTATGGAGAACAATATGAAGGTTCCTCAAAAATCTACAAATAGAACTGTCATATGATCCAGCAATTCCTCTCCTGGGTATCTACCCAAAAGATAGGAAAAAGCTCATTCTGAAGAGTGTATGCATATCTATGTTTATTGTGGCATTATTCACAATTGCTATGACATGGAACCAACCCAAATGTCCATGAAAAGACAAATGGACTGGAAAATGTGTGGCACATATACTCTATAGAATACTACTCAGTCATAAAAAAAAAAAAGACTTTGGCATTTGATAGAACGTGGATGAATATGGAAGATTTACTGCTGAGTAAAACAAGCCAGACTATGAGAAAGAGACATTGTATGTCTCCACTTAATACATACTGGCTGTTTGCACTCTTTGGCAAAAACTGAGAGATTAGAGGACATAGAAGCATGTAAAATTGTTACAGATTCTGGAGACTGTGTGGCAAGAGGGGGGAAGAGAGCTGGAGAGTGAGCACAAGGGAATCAAGGAGAAAATAGTCAAGATATTTATGGGAACAGAAATGGATGATTATTGATGATAACGTGGCATCTTCAACTGGCCTGGTGTGAAGTATATTCACATTGGGTAAATTCACTTTATGAACTGTAGTAATAAAAGAAATTAAGATAGGGACCAACAGATTTTACTGAGGGTTTTAATCATGAAGGCGTGTTGTATTTTATCAAATACTTTTTCCTGCATCGATTGAAATGATCATATGATTTTTATCTATCTTTTGTTAATATGTATTACTTCTATGGTTTTGCATATGTTGAATCACCCTTGCATCCCTGGAATAAAGCCTACCTGGTCATGATGAATAATTTTTTCTGTCAACCTTGCTTCAAGTCCCAGACTTGGTGGCTTAAACCTCCTGCCAGGTGCATGTGCATGTGTGACCAAGATCCCAAGAGGAGAATGGAGGAGAAAGGATTGAAGCATGACCTTCCCATCTGGGGAGGGTGATTTCTCACTTTCTGTCTCCCCAATTCTCTCTGTCTCTCCAGAGTGCACATGCCCCTTATAGTAAAAATCCCTCTCTCAAACAAACAAAAAAAAAAAAAAAGAAAAGAAAGAAATTACAATATAAAAATTTTAAAAAGAAATACAATTCTATATACTTTACTTAAAAGGACGTTAAAATTGGGCCAGTAGGTTGTGTGTTGGTTAAGGTTGCTGGATCCCATATGGTTGACAGCGTGATTCCAGTCCCAGAGTTGTTGGTCCACTGCACACTACATGTGCATGTGTGCCCAGAGTCCCAAGAGGAGAATGGAGGAGAAAGAATTGTGCGTGGCTATCCCCCTGGAGGTTAGTTTCTCACTTCTTTTTCTGTCTCTCTGTCTCTCTTTAGCAAGCACGCATGCCCTATAGCAAACTAAAAAACAAAGTCAAAATTGTACTTATTAAATAAATTAATGATATTACCTTACTGCATGGAAAATGTTAAATAGAACTAAGTGGTGTGTTGGTTGACATACAGCACATACTTTAATATACACTACACATCATGGGTGCTATTATGGTGTGTCATCCACACACACACTTCCAGACTGAAATAATCATTCCCCTAATAGCTGGGTATGTTAGCAGCTGATAGCAGATGCCTCTTTGAGAACTGACTTCAACTGAGGAAAGCCACTCTTCCCACAATCAGATCCCCTTAAGTTGTGTCATAAAGTTGGCTAGTGCTGCTTCACAAGAGCCTATGGTCAAATATTCAAGGATTTTGTGAGCCAGTTAACATCATGTTGGCAGCCTAAAATTGGCCATAGTGGGAATGATTACTCTCTATGAAAATTAGCAAATACCACAAATCAGAGCTTTCTTCTCCTGCCCCCCAACCCCCGAAGAGCCCACTGTTAAACAATTATTATCATACTATATCCCTTTCTGTGAGTTAGCCTGTACCTAGTGACTGGTCAACATGGAAGTAGAAAGGTTCAGACTCCTTACCTCAATTCTGGACAACTCAAGGGTCATCAAGCTCCAGAGCTCCACTTAGGACTGGCTGACAGATCTTTGTTGAGAAGAATCACAATTCAATTCTTCTCTCTGCCTAATCCTACTGCCATCTCTCCCTTGCAGTTGTTGGCCCTGAAAGCACTCACCCAAAAAGTTTACTACACTGAAAACTCCATCTGATTGACTTTTTTCCAGTGAAATTAATTTGCAGTACTGACTGGGTTAGAGCTCAAACCATAACCTGAGCTTACTTCTACCATGGCACTTATAAGATATATTGTCCTTATTTTTTTTTTTCAATTTATGCTATGAAACTTTGAGCTCCTTGATAACAGGAACTGTGTCTTATTTATCTAGCATCTTGGTACATGTTATGCACACAGTGAGTATTATTTATATGAATGTTTTCAGACTAACATTTTCTGCAGAATGAGGGGTTGTAAACTTGTATGTTTTTGTAGATTCCTAGAGATGTGAGACATGACTTATTTGGGTTTTTAGGATAGAGGAACAATTGGAAGTGATATTTACTAGTCAAACAGATACTAGCAATTTTTGGATTTAATGACTAATGTCATAACTACATTAAGATCTTACCATCAACCTGAATATCTTTTCTTTGTCTTCCTTTCATTGGCCCACATTCATGACATTTTAGACAAATAGTCAAAATCTGCATAACTGGAAAGATTCTTTGAGACCATCCTGCCCAATTTATCTCCTTCATTTTATAGATAAAGAAATGGAAACTTGGGAACCAGCAGTTAGCATAATGGCTATGTCGCTGGACTCCCACGTAGTCGACTGCGGTTCGTGTCCCGGACCCGGTGCCTTAAAACTCACACCGGGTGCGTGTGCATGCATGCCCAAGATCCCGAGAGGAGAATGGAGGAGAAGGGATTGTGGCGTGACCGTCCCCCTTGGGGGGTGATTTCTCGCTTTCTGTCTCTATGTCTCTCTCTGTCTGTCTGGCGAGCGCACGCGCCCTATAGCAAAACCTCTCCCCCCAAAAAATTAAAAAAAGAAATGGAAGCTTTAAAAGGGAATGATCACAGGCTTCTCTATTTTTGGTATGGTGAGATTTTGTCACTGAACACAATTAGAGTGAAAAAAGAAATAATGAATTCAAACAACAACATCTTAATTTAATAGAGTGCTCATGAACAGGGATTTCTGGATGCATCTATTCTACAAGATGATTTTACTAAACAGCTTTATTATCTCGAAATTACATTCATTAAAATGGGATTTGACCTGTAAGTTGCTGTCAGGAAAGGATTAGTGCACAGAAACCTTAAGTCCTAAGACAAGGCCTGGATCAATAGGTGATCACTGAAAAATATTAATTCATAAGTTTCCATCCTGATTGTTAACAGTCAAGCCATTCTATAGCCAAAACAAAGACCAGAAGATACACTCCCCTGAGATCATATCTCACCAGGATCTAATATTAGACATTCTCTGAGCTACCTGAGCTCCACTAGAACTGTCTGGCTGTCTTCATACTGTGGTACTAACTACAGCTGGTTGTCTAGGTCCCTCTCTTTCACCCTCAATAATAGCAGTAGGAAACATCATGAAACTCCAGGAGAAGTCAATTCCCAAGTCACTCAACTCCTATTTTTTTTCTTGTATTGAAATATTCTATCCAATATTTCCTTGAGATACAGGAACTGTGCTTCTCAGAAAGCAAAGCTTCCCTTATTTCTCACAGATTACTGGCTATGGAGTCCTCTGTGGAGGAAACCGAGCTGGTCTCCCACTTTGTGATATGGAAATGGTTCCACTAATTACGCTGAAGTTCTTAGGAGCCATATTTTTAATTCTGAGACCTTAATATTGTTCCCAACTTACATAAACCCCCCATTCTACTGTTCTTGATCT
>NW_006203620.1:227452-227667 GCF_000334495.1 Tupaia belangeri chinensis
CAGTGCCTGCTGATGAAAGTCATTTTTAACTTATTTTATTTAAATAATTGTTGAGAGAAGGGGGAGGAGAGGCAAAACAGAGGAAGATGGGAGGGCATATGGATTTATCCCGTCTCACATTCCCCCAAAATTCATTCTCATCTGGCTATATTGTAAAAATAGATTAATATCTTCCTCCTAGTTTTCTCCCATCCAGTCTATTAAATGATTGAATA
>NW_006203620.1:227679-239297 GCF_000334495.1 Tupaia belangeri chinensis
AAGAGCGTATGAGGCTCTAGAATGTGCATGTTTCCCAGCTTTCAGCCCCAATGCTTGACTCAGTGAAGGACACCATCAAAATACACGTAAAGAACACTGTACTCAGCAATGTGTGCCTGTTTCTATCAGCTGAGAACATTGCACATTTTTAGCCTTAATTCCTAAGGCCACCATTTACTTACCTGCCACCAGTCTTACCTGAGCTGGTCTAAGTAGCTCAACATGATGGCAAGCACATAGTAAATCCAGTGACTGTTCTGTCCACATCAGACCAAGGGGGGTTTTGCTTTCTTTTCTTTCCTTTTTTTTTTTGTATCTGATTAAACTGGCATTGCAAATGCATTTATTGCCTTAACATTGCTTTTCAGCTTAAGATAAGCATTTAATATTTCTCCACACTTTGAAACACAAGTTTCTCCAGCTTTCCCTAAACTGCTATACAGAAAATACCTCCTAAATTCAGGAAGCCTAGATTTTTAGAGATTTCCTGTTGTGCTGGATTTTCAATAATTTGATCATTACTAGTAGAAAATGCACTCATGAAATTAAAAGTTGTCTTTTCACCATTTACATTTACGTACATTTATCTATACCAACTCTATACCAAATTCCATAACAGTACTAAGGCTTCTGGCCATAGTGCTATCACTTGTTGTTACTTTAGGAAAGAGAGGCAAATAACTGGTACCTTCAGGCACTTAAAATAATTCATCATTAGGTCCAAAAGTTAAGAAAGAGAAATGGAAAGGCTGAATTGTACACCATATACAGTATATCTGCTCTCAGGGGAAAAGCTTTAGAAGAATACCTCAACTGGACAGGAGGCTTTAATTAGATCAGTGGTTCTCAAAGTGTGGTCCATGAACTAGTAGCATCAGTATCACCTGAGAACTTGTTAGTAATGTAAATTCTGGGGCCTTATTTCACCCTTTATAAATCAGAAACTATGGGCAAGGGACCTAGAAATCTGCATTTTAACAAGCCCTCTAGCAGATTCTAGAGCACACTTAAAATTGAGAGCCACACCTTCAGACTAACCTAAATACATACCCTGGCTTTCCAATTCATTAGCTGTGTGTCATTGGACAAGTAAGAAAACCCCCTTTAGCCTCAGAAATCTTATCCATAAAGTAGATAATAATAGGCCTTACTCTGGATGGGGTACTGTAAGAATTTAATGAACTAGTCCACACACAGTCCTTGCAAAATGACTAATACACAATAAACACTCAATAAATAGAAGCTATTTTCATAGCTGTTTCTGTGATTTTTTTTTAATGTACAAGAATCTTTGATAGATGGGAAGAAGTTTTCCAGGTTCCTGTCAATAAAATGGCAATAATGTATCTAATTTTGGAATAACAAGAGAAAGTCATTCTGACTGTGTTATATTTACTTAACATCATATTTTAATTAAAAGTTCCCAATTCGGAAGGATTTAAAATAAGCCCCTAATGGTCTGACATCCTGGAAAGTTCAAATTAAAAGGCTTTCATAGTCAACCAAGCACAGGGCTGATAGGTAAAAAGGCGAATAGTGATGAGGACTTGAAATAGTTTGAAAAGTTCTCTAAAGAACTGTAGGTAGGACCTCCTGCTAGCCTTTGTAGGAATTAGAAAAAGAACCCCTTCTGGGTGAATACAATCCCACAAGTGCTCTGCTTGGTGAGTGGATGCTATTTTGTGCCACTGGACAAAAACCTCCAACAGAGCCATGGTTTGAGGAATAGAGTGGACTGGATTTTGGTCCTCAGACCCTCTTAGTTAGGTTCCCTTGTGCAGGGTACAACCAACATAACCATACTTAATAGCTCTGACAGTAATTTAAGACCTTTGTCTTTAATTAATATCTCTCTCATTTCATTTTGTCAGAAATAAAGATAATTGATGTCACTCTAAAGGTTTAAGAGAAATGAGTATCCAAGAGAGGCTGAATCCTTCCACTGTGGAACTTTATTTACCCCAGTCTTTGGTGTTAATCATGCCTGTACCTACCTACTTCTTACTGTGAGACTCATGGCTATTGTAAAACATGAAAGAAAATACCTTCTCCTGGATAATCCTGAGGATTAAATGAGATGATCTATATGCAAAGACCTTGTAAACTGTAGAAAGCTGTTTACATGTAAAGTAGTATTATAGTTGCTATTACTGTCTCTATAGCAGCATCTAATAACACCTCTGTTGTTTTCCCTCCTGATAATTCACAGCTATTATTATTGTTATTATTATCTTTACTATGAAATTTATCTTTGCTCTGGTGTTGTATACACATAATTTAGTTTTGTTTCTAAGAAAGACACATCCTCTAACTCCAGTGAGGTGCCAGTAATATTTCCTAATTGAAAACATTAATTTATAAGAAACAGAAGTGGTGTATCAGCCTTTTATAAACTGCTCTTCTTTCTCCCCTCCCTTCTTACAAACACCATACTAACACCTCTGCCACTATCACATGGGGAGGTCACCACTGTTACCGTGAACAATTGAGACAAAATCTACCTTCCAACTATTCTTTTTTTTTTTTTTAGAGGTTTTTGCTATAGGGCACATGCACTCACCAGAAAGACAGAGAGACAGAGCGGCAAAGAGACAGAAATCACCCCCCAGGGGAATGGCCACACTGCAATCCCTTCTCCTCCATTCTCTCGGGATCTTGGGCATGCACGCACACGTGCACGTCATGAGTTTAAGCCACGCAGTCCGGGACTCAAACCGCGGTCGACTCCATAAGAGTCCAGTCACATAGCCATTACACCAACTGCTAGTCCCTTCCAACTATTCTTGTTATTTCCAAATATTTCCAGAGCACTCTAAAAGCAAAAAAAGAGTCATTTTACATTGTATTTTGTACATCACAAAGGGTCCTTCTCTGAATATTTGCAAGGGGGTTCACAATATTAAGAACTAGTCTCATAGCCAGCAAAATAAGAAAAAAGTCAGCCTCTGCCTTCCTTGGCTCTTCTTAGCTGAACTGACACAGAAAGCACAGTGTCTTTTTATTCTTCTACACCAAAATAAATAATGTCCAGGAATACTTGGCAGCCTCAGTCCCATCAGTTGAGAGGAGCTGGAAAATTAACTAGAGATTTGGTCTAATATGTGCTGTACCTGGTATGTTGCAACTTCCCCATTGCAATGTTGGCCCACTCCATACTCATTGGCTCTGGCTCAGTTTCTCACCAGCTCTACATTTTTCTAAAGGGACCAGAGATATGTCCTGAACCCTAGACCACTTGAACAGAGCCCTGATACTCTTTTGTGTTTATTTTCTGGATGCTGCTTATTGTGATCCCTCTGGCTGGATCGCTGATCTCAATGGATGATTAAGGGGATGATGAAAACAAGGCCTACTTATTTTAGCACTTGCTTCCCTTCCAGAACTATTGTTGCTGACCTCACCTATTACCAACACCTGGCTGTACCAATTGTGGATACTACATACTCCTTTGAACACTGCACATTGAACTGCCTGTGATCCTGCTCAGTCCACAGTCAAACCAGTGTCTCTATTTCCTTGCCTCCATTCTCACCCATATTCTGTCTAATGTCACTAAGGACTTCATCTGAATCTGCCTGTGTTTTTGCCAAAAATCAGAGAAAAAAATCCTGGAGTGCAGAGTTTGTCTTCACTACCTTTCATCTCTCTTTCTGAGTCCTCCTCCACTTCTTGTTGCTGTCCTCGCTACTCAGGGTCTTCCTTTTCTCCATAACCATCCTCTCTAGGATTTCTCTCCCCAATGTCAAAATTTCCATTTTCTTAGATGGATGATCCATATTGTTGTAAAGAAAACAATCTGATTCAACAAAGTCATATTAAGACAAAAATGACTGGTAACTTAAATGGAAGAATATTTATTTGCATTTTCGTGACCTTAAAGCAGTGGTTCTCGACTCTGGCTGCACTTTACCAGCACCTAGGAAACTATGTACTGGGGCCCCGCCACAGACCAGATCAATCAAAATCTTTGACTGTGGCACTTTGGCACCAGACATTTTGAAAGATGTCCAGGTAATTCTAGCTTGCAGTCAGAATAAGAACTATTGACCTAAAGGAATGAATAGCTAATGGTAGGGCAATAATTTGTACATTTGCTACCTCCCTGCCTCAAAGGGATTGTGGGTGGTGAACATCCGATTCTAATTTCTCTCAGTCTGACAGCCCAGAGTGCTTTAGAGTCTGAATTTATTTAACATTTCATGGTAGAGGCCAAAATGTCATTTTAAAGTATACTATTTAGAATGGGTGGGATGTGAAACACTCATGGAATGTAAACTTGCAGGAGACATTGGGCTTCATGAAGATTTGTAACATATTATAAAGTTATGATACTAGATATGTTAGCCTGTTTTTGGCACGGTTCCTCTTTGGAAATGGTTTTATATCTTTAAAAATAACTCTGTGCTCCACTTTGAAAGTATCAAGCTCTATTATGAAGTAATCAGAGCCACACTGATTGCTTAACATTATAGGATCTTGCAAACTGAAGTTGGAAACAGACTACAGTAGTTCCTGTAACTAAAAACTCTGACCCTCATCTTCCTACAAGAATCATAATTAAGGTCCCGTATTGGAGATACCTGAAACTTAAACTGGGCTTCTGGTTATAGGCCAGGCCTAAACTGGACCATTCTCTAACAAGCCCATTGTTATATTAAGAAAATGACTGGGACCAGGGCTAATCCTACAAGTACAATAATATGTTTGACAAGTAGTTTCTGAGAGGCCATACCAAAGTTGTGGACTGGCTGAGACGGTAGAATAAGCAGTATTCTAATAAATCATGGCCACTTTCTGAGGAAGATAAAGTGGAGATCTAAAACGCGGAATTTAAAAAAAAAAAATCAAAACCAAGTGTCACCAGGCTTGCTGGTAGTGTAAGTAAAAGATAACTGATTCAAGATAACCAGGAAAGGCTCCGCTTCACCAAAATCCACTCAACTCACATTGTTAGCTTCAGTGAGTCAAGCCCTTTGCTTCACACCTTGTCCATTGTCTCTGCAAGAACCCTCTTAGAATATGAAACTTCCTTTAAAAAGGGAAACATTAAAGCAGTCTTCTCATTCTAATATGCTTTTATTTAGCAGCTAGTTACCCCCCTCCCCCCATATCAGCTATAAGGAGAAAAGCCCTGCTTTTGAGGAGAGGGAAGGATAGGCCCCCTAGAGTTCAGAGAAGACAGATTTTAAGTGCACAGGACACTCAGAGGGAGTCAAAGGCAAAATTTTCCTCCATAACTAGAACAGACAAAAATAAAGACATAACACTCCCCTTCAGCTGATCCGAAACTACCAGGGTCCTAAAGGCAGAGGGGATGTGTGGCTATAGTGCTCTTGATGCCACTCTTCCCACTCAAGTGCTGAGAGCAGACACTGGCACCTATGAGCACTTGCACCACAGAGTTGTTTATTACCTTTATTCAGTTCCTCAAATAGGCTCTGTTGAAAGCAGAACAGAATCCTGAGCATGCATAAAAGAGGATAAACACATAAAGAATGTGGGAGGGATGTGCTAGCCTAAGGTTTGAGGGTTTTAGAGGTTGTAATATCTTTCACTGAACTTCAGCCAGGAGAAAGCACTCACTGAAAATTCTGACTCCCTGCTGAATCCGCTGGAGAGCTTTCCGAACGCTTTGGTTGTCTTGTCCTGTGGTCAGAACGACCCCTACAGGTAGACTGTGACTCTGAAAAGCACTTGCGACTATTGGCTGTGTGTACCCAAATGTCTTCATCTGAGGAAATGACTCCAGTGTAAGCCCACTGGAAATAATTCACGACAGTTTCAAGCACCCAAATGGGAGACAGGAGTGTCCAAGGAAAGGTTAGGTAGCTATTTTTTTGGTCCAGTTCGTAATTCACACAAGCCCAAGAGAAAATCCCTTTGTCCCACTTGTTTCCCAGGAGCGAGGCTGCCTGTCAGTAACCAGGGTTGGCAAGTCCAACGAAACCTGAGGCCATCTGGTGGTGGGAAATGAAACTGGCGGGGGCAGTAGAAGTCTGACAGTCTTTACTGAGAATCACAAATTCAAAAGAGTAACCCAGGTCAAAGGATGGGTCCTGGTCGATTCAATGGCTAATTGAGCGAGCAGCAAACTCAGACAGGGCCTTTGAGAACAACGGATCACAAGCCAAACGGCCCAGTACCCCAATCTTGCAGGGAAATGCCCAAGCATCGTGCCAGAAGCCAGGAGGCACAAGCACCACAGAAGCTTGAAGGATGCAAAGCCACGGTGTCCTGACAGCCTGCTGGGAATCAAAAGCCAGAGCATGATGCGAGTAAAGGACCAGGGTCCCAGGATCATAGCCTTCTTGCTTCCAGCAGATAATGAGGAGATACTGAACGATTACTTTTCTTTCTTAAGATGGAGGGTGGGGTGTCCAAATGCCTTTCAATCAGAAGAAAAGATTTGTTACTGAAATTATTTCTGAAGCTTCTGGAAATATCATTTAAAAAAGAATGTACATGGAATGGCAATACTCAAACTAAGCATTTCTTTCCCCGATCCCAACAAATATTCCCCCCCACACTGTACCTCCTTTTATTTATTTTTTTAAGAGAGAAATTTTTGGTATAGGGCATGTGCACTCACTACAGAGACAGAGAGAGACAGAAAGAGAGAAAATCAGCCCCCAGGGGAATAGCCACTCTGCAATGCCCTCTCCTTCACTCTCCTCTCAGGATTTTGGCACGCACGTGCACACACACACACACACACACATGCACACATGCAACCAGAGTGAATTTTAAGTCACTGGGTCTGGGTCTTGAACCACAGTCGATCATGTGAGTCCAAAGCCTTAACCACTGCACCACCTGCTGGCCCCCTTACTGTACTTCTTATCCCAGTGAGTGGCACCTCCATCCACTGTTCACCTTCTTGCTTCAGTCAGAAAGCTTAGAATCATTGACACTCTTCCTTCTCTGCCCCTCAACCCATCACCAAGTCATATTGAATCCACTTCAGTGATAGCTGCCTACCTCAGTGTTGTGGGTATTACATAGGTTAACATATAGCACATGCTTATAGCAGGGCCTAGCATGTCATTCCCATTATATTAGTCATGTTATTAACAATATTATAGCTTTAAATATGTCAATTTTCCTCCCCCATACCACCCTCTTGGAGAGAGGCAAGTGTAAGCAGATAATAGCACTGAAGAGTAGAAAGCACTCTGGTTGAGGTGGCTCAGACAGAGAAAACAGAGAAGATCACCTAAACCCAGATTTCAGGGAGGGAGTAAGGAGGAGGAGAGAAGACCTTCTGGGTGGACTACTGGGAAAAAATAAATTAATTAAAAAAACGTTGGCCAGGTGGATGAGATTGCAAGGGGGATTAGTGTTAAGAGCCTTCCAAGATGGAAAAACAATATGTAGAATGACCCAGGAGTAAAATATACTTTCATCATATTTTATTACTATTTTTACATATTATATATGAGAAGTCATCAACAAGTTTATGAAAATGTGCATTATTTAAAAAAACTATGCATCGATTTCACATTTCAGCACTAAAATAAATTTACATTTTAATTCTATTTTTTCATTAATTGTTCAGAGTTCTCTCATATATGTTAGTTTCTCAGAATTCCAAGGCATTGTTTTGTGCTTTGATCTGCGATGTCAGCCAAGGCAAGATTTGGATTTCCAAGAGTCCTATAAGCCATTATTTAATCCTATAGCCAATGTTTTGAAGCTGAGAAGTGGTATTATTACATTTCCATTTTGAAGAATCACTCTAGCAGCACTGTGGAGAATAGGTTGAAAGGGAGCAAGACTGGAGGCAGAGAGATCAGTTTGGAGGATATTGTAGCAATCCACATGAGAAAAGATGACAGACCAAGGGAGTGGCAGTGAAGATCTATAGGGATAAACATGAATTCTTCCAAGATTTAAAACATCAAGAAAATTAAGAAAATAGTAGCAACAATAACTGTCTGATTAATAAAATGTAAAAGGTAAAAGAAGAAGATAGAAGATTCTAATATGATTTTGAACTCTTCAGACCCAGGCAACTGGTTGGAAAATTGTACAAGTCTCTGAGATAGGGAACACTGGAAGAAGGGGTCAGAAGACATAATGGAGACCAGCAGTTGGTGTAATGGCTATGTCACTGAACTCCCATGTAACTGACCGCGGTTCGAGTCCCAGATCTGGTGGCTTAAACTCACGCCGGGCATGTGTGTGTGCATGCCCAAGATCCCGAGAGGAGAATGGAGGAGAAGGGATTGCGGCATGGCCATCTCCCCTAGGGGGTGATTTCTTGCTTTCTATCACTCTTTCTTTCTCCGTCTTTCTGGCGAGCGCATGTTCCCTATAGCAAAAACCTCTCCAAAAAAAAGAAGAGATAATGCATTCTATTAGACATGTTGAAATGGCCAAAAAGTGGTGACATTCAGTACATAATTTGACATACTAGATCTCTTAATAGAAAGCTGGGCTACAGACATAAACTTGGGTGTAATAAATTGGTAGAGGTTAGTTGAAGACATGACCATGTATAATATCACAAAGGAGAGTTGTGGAGGAAAGAAAGAAATAGAGAAAACCCTAAGAGTCCACAACACTTAGTCAGAAAGAAAGAAGGTCGTAATGAAAACTCCCATGGAAAGTCCAGAAAAAAAGCAAAATTCAGAAAATAATGATATCGTACATTCCAAGGAAGGTGAAATATTGAACATGGCAAGTGTTTATCAGTGTCAAACTCAGCTAAGAAATCAAATAAGCTATAGATAGATGTCCATTGGATTTGGATTCAGAGAGTAACTCTGCAAGTAGAGGGAACCAAATGAGTGAAAAGGTGAATAGAAATTAATAGTCAGCCAGTGCAGGCAATCCTTTCTTTCTTTCTTTTTATAATAAATTATTTTATCTAACTTTATTTATTTATTTGTTTGTTTGTTTGTTTAAATTTGACCAAAGAAGGACAGGGTGAGAGGGAGAGAGAGAGAGAGAGAAAGCCACCAGGTCCGGGACTCAAAATGCAGTCAACCATGTGCAAGTCCAGCACCCTTAACCACCACGCCACCTGCCAGCCCCATAAGCAATCCTTTCAAGATGACATATACAAAGCCTTTCTTGATCCGGCCCTTGTCTTTCTCTATACTGGAATCTCCTGCTGTTCTTACTTGATGTGAGAGTAAATTTCTTTTATTGATAGATCTTCAAACATGTGTCACATCAGCTGACAAGTCTAAGATTGGAAAATGTCATTTTCTCTGCCTGGCATGCCCCCAACCTCTTTCCTATGCTACCATTCTGGGTTCTCCTGATGAACTCTACCTTCAACACCTATTTGAAGTGTTCCATAGTTTGTGCAGTTACAGTTAACACTGCCAGGTTAAGCTCATTGTTTGTCCATCTATGCTTCATAATTATGCCCATTAGAGAAGATATTCTGATTATAAATTGTCCCTATTTCTGAGCTATATTGTGACAAGGATATAGAATTGGTTTTTTATCTCTGTGCTTATAAAATTCATACTTTTGACTACAAGGAGTAGGCAACTATGAGGGCAATGCTTTATGGAGAGTAGAATCCACTGTACTGGGAGCTCCTAGATATCCTATTTAAGGCTGCAATGCTGCACAAAGATTTGCTGAATTCTTGCTATATATCAAACACTGGGATACATTCTTTGTGTATTTTTTATTATTATTTTTTAAATTATTTATTTCATTGTATTTATTATTTTTTTAATTTGACAAGAGAGGGAAAGTGAGAAAGCAAGACGCCAGGTCTGGGACTAGAACTTCAGTCAGCCATGTGGGTATTCAGCATCTTCACCACCACCCACCTGTTGACCCCTGCATGTACTATTTTTAAAAACTACAAGCTTTCTCAAGTGTACCACAGGTCCTGCTGCAGTGGTATTACATTGCCAAGATTTTGTTTTCCTCAAGCTAGGACCACTGTGGTAGGGGCAGGCATTTCATAAATTTTTGTATAATTTTGTTTGTGACCCCTTAACAACAGAACCTGTATGGTTTCAAATATTTTTGAGAAAATATTTACATGTCAACTACTCAAACTTTTGAAAAGCAAATGCCCAGCACACTAGTTACATATAAACCTTCTCAATTCAGCCCTGCCTACCAAGTATTCTGTGATCTACCATCTGCTAGCAAAGATCAGTCTCTTTCTCTTCCTTCAAAGTCTTTCTCAAGATAATCCTCTGGTTAGCGTAATGGCTATGTTGCTAAACTCCCATGTAGTCGACTGCAGTTCAAGTCCCAGACCTGGTGGCTTAAACTCATGCCAGGCGTGTGTGCATGAGTGTCCAAGATCCCGAAAGGAGAATAGAGGAGAAAGGATTGGAGAAGGAATTGCGGTGTGGCCATCCTCCCAGGGGGGTGATTTCTCACTTTCTGTCTCTCTGTCTCTCTCTCTGTCTGGCAAGTGCACACGCCATAAAGCAAAAAGCTCTCCAAAATAAAAAAATAAAAGATAATCCTCTGGTGTGGTTGCTCTTTTGCAACCTCTACTGATTACAATGCTGCACTGGAAAAGTCCAGGTTATTTTATGTTATAAATTCTTTCATATATCTTCTCTAATCCTCTCTGCCAGGCAGAGCTATTTATGGTGCCAGACCTTCTTTCTAAGAGCTTCTGTTGGCTTACTTGAGATCCACCTTAGTTCCACAGTTTTCTAATTAATCTTCAGGTATGACATTCCAGTCAAAGCCCTGTCCAATAATGAGTATTTCCAATTTCTGATTCAATGCAGCAAGCATTATTGAACTTATGCAAATAACCCCTCTGATTCCTGGGCCATCTTAAAGGCTGGATGCAGTGGTATGTGCTTGTAATCTTTTGTGACTCAGGAGGCTGAGGCAGAAAGATTGTGTCAGCAAGAGCCTATGGGAGGACAAAAACAAATGGAGACAGAACAAAAACAAAAACTCATCAAAATCCTTTGAGGAAGATATTATCATCATTATTTATAGATAATGAAACTGAAGCTTAGAAAGGGTAAGTGATTTACCTGAGGGCACACTTTGGTAAAATTGGGAATTTGCATCCCAGTGATAGAAGCATTGTAAGCCCTACAAACAATCCCTTATCTACTAGTCACTGAGGCTACATGTTATACATTTTATATATCCAAATCGAATTTGAATGATTCATTTGTGATTTTAAAAATCCCTTTGCCCCTCCCCCATGAAAGAATAAATTAGACAAGAGGGGGAGAGACAGGGTAAATTAGAAGGAGCAACTAGAAATTCATTACCCAACCAGAATTAATCTGCCACCAGTATTTAAGCCCACTTACCCCTCACTCAAAACAGTGTTGCACAAGGGATGGGAGCCACAGCCTCGTTGTATTCTATATAGAGCTAATCTTAGTCTTCCAGAATGGAAGTCTCAGGGGTACATCCTTTGGCATATTAGCTCCAATTCTCAATTTGCTCATCTGAAAAATGGGGACAAATTTAATCGTTTTGAAATAAGGTGAAGTAAATTACAATGCATGTAATTGTCTTTCAGTAGGGACAAGTTTGTCCTTGCTACTTGATAAAAGGACTACACTGATAATCAGAATGTCAGGATCCTGGACTCAGTTCTGCTGTTGACTCACCATGTGAACTTGGACAAATTGTTTTCCTCCTCTAGGTCTCTC
>NW_006203620.1:239330-244669 GCF_000334495.1 Tupaia belangeri chinensis
CCTCCTCCTCCTCCTCCTCCTCCTCCTCCTCCTCCTCCTTCTTCTTCTTCTTCTTCTTCTTCTTTTCTCCTTCTTCTATAAGAGAGAAAGAGAGAGTGGAAAAGAGATAAGTATTTTTGACAAGGTCTTGCAATATTGCCGTCTCTTGCCCAGCCTTCCAGTTACTCAAGGTTACAGGTGCCCACCACTGCACCTGGCCTGCCTTAGGTTAGTCCAAGAAATAAAGACAGGCCTCTCACGTGGTTCCAACCTCATGCAACAATGTCCTCACGCCTGTGCCACCTTGGCTTAGCATGCAAGTCCTTTTCTTCTTTGACATACATTGATCCTGAGATTCTATATGTCTAGGCAGTTACTTTTCAAAACCTTTGCACCGTTACACTTCTTTCTGCAGCTTATTCAACATTTCAAAGTTCTCCATCCCTTTGCTACTTTAATTAGCTTTTTACCAGAGCTGAGTTTTTTCCAAGTGGTTTGAATTTACCTCTATCTGACAGGTCCAATTCCTGATCATTCTTAATTTTGACCTAGAATCCCTTATAACATACTTGCAGTGTGAAGCTCCTTTCCCCTTCAATGCCAAGTTACACTATGCTTAAAAATGGGATTCCTAAAGCCCTTGGTTATCTTATTATTAACAAACCTATAGGTCTGTGCTGGGACTGTAACTATGAAAATGTGGGAAAGTATAGGGGTCAAAAAGTCTCACCAGGTAAAGCAATTATGAGGGAGAGAATAATATCTGCCAGCATGGCTTATATGAGGGGGCCTTGAAAAAGTTCATAGAAAATGTGTATTATGAAAACTATGCATAGGTTTCAATTTTTTTGCATGAAAATAAACTTGTACTTTAATTTTACTTTTCTGTAAACTTCGGAAGCCCCATCATGGGTAAGGTCAAGTTTGCAAGTTCACTGCTCGCTTTTGCTCACCATTTGCTCACTGCACAGGGCTCATTCAGTGGCCCATAGAGAGTCAGATATATAGCTCAACAAATATTTGTTGAATAAATAGCAAAGAAGAAACATAGAGCACAAATAAAATGTTTTCTATTACTACGTTCTTGCAAAGGCTTTATTTTAGGCCTTAGTCAGAACCCACTTTTGACAAAATTATCCAGTAGATAAAGTTTGTTTTCAAATTGCTAGCTCAGCTTGCTGTTAGGGAAGAGAATGGCATTGATATTAGGCGGCCAGGGTCCTCAAGTCAGTTCTGCCACTGACTCCATTAATGGAGAGAAAAACAATTCTATAGAAAGAACTTTTTAAAATAATTTGCTCTGATCTGTAAATGAAAGATAATATTTAACCCTTTCTCCTACTCCTCCTTAGCCAATGGTTTTTGTTTCTAATAGGGTTGGGGAGATATTTATGCCAAAGGAATTGATCTCTAACATTATAATTTGATTTTCAAGCATCAGTTGTAGATATGCAAAGGGAGATGGGTCATTTTGAACAGGAAAAATTAAGAGATTTGTGGTGCCCCTAGATCAAGTGATTAGTGTCTATTCTAGGTGGAACACTGGTATTTTTATGTTAAAATCCAGGTCATTCCTCCTAAGCACAATACCTGCCCCATCTCAAATTCTAAAAAGTTTGCTTTTTTTTCCCTTAGCATTTGCCCAAGTTATACATTTACAACATGGGCCCTTCCTCAAGTCACCTGTCAGAAGGTGCCCCTTGCCAATTGGTCTCAGTTGTTCTTTTCCTTTTGTTCACCACAACATAAACCTTAACCTAAAGATTTGCTTTTCCACTCTTTCTGAGATCTATGTCATGCACTGGGTGGTATTTATAACTGTAGGACTCCCCTGGAGAACAGAAAGTTCTATGTTGCTGTGGCATTTAGCCTTAATTCCCCAACCTAAGACTTTACAGAAAGAAATGTTTTATGTTAAAAAAGAAAGGAAGAGAAGGAAGAAAGAAAGAAAGCAAAGGTAGGAGGAAGGAAGAAGAAAAAAGGAGGGAAACCTGCTTATTTGAGTTTAAAATAAAAAGTATAAAGCTCTTGAGTAGAAGGCATTACCTATTGACTGCAAAACTAGCCAGCTAAAGGCTTTCTTGGGGTTAATGGGAAATGTGAGCATTACTAAAATAAAGTTTTAAAGTATGAATTTTTAGAAATTGAATACTACTGACCTGCAGTTGTTCTGGGGCTATTGCCTAGGTAACTCAGGTATGAACACCTGCATGGGATCAGGTTTCTATGGAAAGTGGCTAAAACATAGGGATGCATCATTTCATTTCAGGTAGCTTTCACAATCTGGTGGGAAGCCTGGTTTAACAAGGAAAACACTGTTCTTTAAACATGCACAGAGAAAGACTATGACAAATAGCTCTGAGAGAAATGGTTCCTCATCCTAGTTTGTCAAGCTGAGGACTTCTACAGGTGATTGATTTTTGTAGTTATACCCTGAATCAAGTTAACGGCTTGTATAAAAGTACGTCAGGAAGAAATGAATAAAGAAAGAAGAAAAAGAAAGAGAAAGAAAGAAAAAAGTGAAAAAGAAGAAAGAAGAAAAAAGAGAGAGAGAAAGAAAAAGAAAAAAGAAAAGGAAAAGAGAAAAGAAACTAATTGAAACCTTGGATGAGAGACTTTGAGACCAAACTTTGATTTAAAGTGCCTCAAAAGCTTTATTCCTCTTTCTCTCTGTTTTATTCTTTAAGTCTTTCTTTTTATTTATCTATTTTTGGGGGGAGAGTTTTTCTGCTATAGGTTATGTGTGCTCACCAGAAACATAGAGAGAGACAGAGAGAGACAGAAAGCGAGAAATCATCCTCGCGGGGGGGGGAGGGGTGGCCACACTGCAATCCCGTCTCCTCTCAGGATCTCGGGCACGCACGCACACGCATCCAGCATGAGTTTAAGCCACTGGGCCTGGGACTCGAACCGCGGTCGACTACATGGGAGTCCAGTGACATATCCATTATGCCAACTGCTGGTCCCGAGTCTTTATTTCTTTTTTTTTTTTTTTTACTGCATATTGTAGTAAAACTCATGTACTTTCGTGAGAATCTCAATTCAGAAATAGGCTGAGTTTTTTCTCATTATAATCTTTCTAAAAAACAAGAGCTGTGAGCTACTCACCATATAGTTTACCACTCAAATATCTTCAATTTACCCGTGCATGCAATTTCTGCGTGTCCATTTCCATGCCTTGTCTATGTGTTCATAACCCTGCCAAAGACTACAGTCTGTTGATAAATTCCATTAGTAGGGTAAATAATTGAGAGGGATAGTAACCCTTTCTGAAAATCACTCTTCAGCATCCTGGGACCAAGGCTGGGATTAGAATCTAAATACCACCTGAAGCAGTTAGTGCTGACCTAAATGCAGAGATTAACATACAATTAGAGTCCTCTGGAAAACGAGTCCTCCACAGACTACTGTCTTCCTCTACCTTTCAAAGTCAGATTCAGATGCCCTCAGATTTTGCCTCTATCTTTTCCCTTTCTCCCTTCTGTCTAATAACTACGTATCACCCTTTTCCTGGACAGATCAAAATGTGAGATCATTTATCTGCTATGATTAGAATATGAAAGATTATTCAGGTTGACTCTGCAAAATTCAAAGGTGGTGAAGTTTTCCTTCTAGTCACTTTAAGTGCCTTCACTGCTTTCCTTTCAAGAGACTCCAACTTCTCTCAAACCTTTGAAATACACACAGCCTCCCATACTTTAGATCTAACCCTTATAATTTATCAGTGCTTTTCTATCCTGGACACTATTCATTCATGGCCCTATTCTGGATTCCCAAGGTGAGAGCTGAGTTGTTAATGGCTAAAAATGACTTTTGTTAAATGAAGGTTACTATGTGGCAGACATTTTTAATAAAAGCTTTATTGAAACATAATTCATGTACCACAAAATTCACCCTTTGTATACTTTAAAAGTATGCAATTTAACGGGGAAAAAAAATCTAGTGTATTCAACAAGGTTGTGCAAAGCATCACTACTACTCAGTTCCAGAACATTTTCATTATTCTCATGAAGAATATTTATGATATTTATTTATAATCATTCACTTTTCTCCATCTACTCCTAGCCCTGGGTCATCAATGATCTTTCTGTCTCTATGGATCTGCCTATACTGGGCAATTCTATAAATGAAATCATATATACAACTAGATTTTTTTCACCTAGCATACTGTTTTCAAGGTTTATGTATGTCATATTATGTATCAGAATGTCACTCCTTTTTATGACCAAATAATATTCTACTATATTGAATATGTCACATTTTTAAATCTGTTTATTGGTTGATTGGCATTTGGGCTATTTCTACTTTGTGGCTATTATGAATAATGCTGCTATTAATTTTGTATAAAAAGTCTCTATGTGGACATATGTTTTCATTTTCCTTATATACCTAGGGAAATTCTGGGTTGTATGATAACTCTATGTTTAAATTTTTTACAACTAACAAATTATTTTCCAAAGTATCTGCACCATTTTCCATTCCTACCAGCAATATATTAGGGTTTTTGTTTCCCTGTATCCTTGTCAATACTTGCTAATATCTTTCTATTTTAAGTAGTTAGATAATTACTATGTGTACATTATCTTTTTTATATTCATGATAACCATGAAGTTAGATATTATTTTCCCAATTTTTGTAAATGAGGATACCAAAACTAAGATAAATTAGGCAATGATATTATTTACTGAGTGCTGTTGATATGACAGGCATTCTTGGAAACCCTGCTCCAGTGATCCTCACAGTGACACCAGGAGGTACGTACTATTTGAATTCCCAGATGTTCAGAGATGTTAGAGTAGCTTTCCCAAAGTCACACAGCCACTAGTATATGGAGCCAGAATCTGAACCCAGACAATATGGTTCTAGTAAATGGTGGAGTCGGAATCCAAATCCAAGTCTATTTGATGCCAACAAAGCCCATACTTATCCTTGATACATTCTATTAATGTACCTTTTGTGCTAGTCCTCCAGTCTGCTTACACTTTAGCAGTCTCCAGGAAAATATTATGACTACCCAAAGGAAACAATTCCCAGTTGTAGAATTTCAGGCAATCTGATGAAAATACTGATGAAAGTGAGAGCTTCTTAGCCTTTTCACCTACTGATCCATGGCGCCATGCATAACACCCACCAGCTATTTCACAAGAAGGTTCTAATGAGGAGTAGGATGTTCAAGTAACCATCATTCAAAGAATGCTCCAAAATCCTGAAATGATATAAAATTATAAATTTAGGGAACAGTAAATAGCATAATGGTTACATCACTGGACTTTCACATGGGTGGCTGTGGTTCGAGGACCCGGCAGTTTAAAACTCACACTGGGAGCGTGTGTGTGTGTGTGTGTGTGTGTGTGTGTGTG
>NW_006203620.1:244906-248615 GCF_000334495.1 Tupaia belangeri chinensis
AAAACAGATCTATCTCTCTCTCTCTCTCTCTCTCTCTCTCTCTCCATTGATAATAATACCGACAGTTATTGAGGGTCTGCTATGTTCCAGGTACTTCTCTGTGAGCTTCACAGACACTAATTTATTTACTCATTACAGCAGTCATTGGGGTAGGTATTATCATTCATATTTTACAGGTTAGGAAACTGAGGCACAAATAACTTGTCCATGGTATGTGGTAAAGCCAGACTGTGAAAATAAATGATCAAGCTTTATAGACAAGGCTCTTAACCACTGCCTCTTAAAAAGAAATCAGAGTGGCATCCACTGGGTTTATCCATATGTGCAAAAATACCCTTTTGGATCTCTAGTTACACTATAATAATGCTAATTTTAAAAGAGAAATTCAAAACTATTTAGAATCTTTGCGAGTTTAAACAAATATGGATACTTCAAAACTATTTATGAGTAAAAACTTAAGAATCATTCCTGTAGCTCTTTTAGGACTACTGTGTCCGAAATATCAGCTACACTGTTTGGTAAAGTATTGCCTTCAGTGTTCCCATTGACCCATAGCACCAGAACATTCATGGGATTCTACTAGATTTTGCTAAAACTCATATCAGTTCCTGTTCTACATTCCCAATACTGAAGCTTAACCATTTACAGAGTTCACACACCTCTAAATAATCTTTTCTTCCTAAGGAGCCATGAAAGGAAAATGCATCCTCTCCCTCCACAAAACTGGGAAGCCAGAAACCTCCCTCTTAACATCAGCTGAAGAGACAAAAACTTAGTCTCTTTACATTTAATTACTTTTTAACTGTTTTAGCAGTGTTTACACTAGAGGGAACCCCCAATTACATATATCATGGGAAGTTGCAAATACCTTACATGACATTAGCTTCATATCACTTTTTAATTTTTATAGACTATGCCCCAGTCCATAAAAAATAGATTCAGGATGGGGTGCTCCTAGTTAATCATCTGGAGGAAGGCTTGGACAAGCATCTCCTTTCAGTCAGGTAGTCATGTGAGAACCTGGGCAGCAAGGGAAATGGGGAGAAATGAGTGAGAGTGAAAGAAGAAAACTACGAAACAGGATGTTAGACAAACTTCCACATTTGCCCGATACTCATTGAGTGCTCCAACGTACAATTCTCAACTTCCTTTTAAATGTTTCATACAACCCTGCCCCACTCAAAATTCTTTAGTGAATTTGGTAGTAATAATAAAGTTCTGTCATTGTTTATATTTCTTATACTGCTCAACAAGATATATGTTCATTCTTTCAAGTAGGATAACTTTTGGTAACAGGCAATGTAATAATAACTACCAGTTACTGAAGATTTCCTGTGAATTGACATTATATTATATTATTTCATTTATTTCTCATAGCAGCCCTAAAGTGTGGCAATGATTCTATTTTTATAATTATTTTTATTTCATTTTATTTGTTTATTCATTTATTTTGATTCAACCAGAAAGTCACACACACACACACACACACACAGAGAGAGAGAGAGAAAGTGAGAAAGTAAGCTATCAGGTCCAGGAATTGAACCGTGGTCAGCCATGTGGGAGTCTCCAGCGCTTTAACCACCATGCCATCTGCTGATCCTGTGATGATTCTCTTTAAACAAAAAATTATTTTATTTATTATTATTTTTTAATTTGACCAGAGAGAAAGTAAGAAATCAAGCTGCCAGGTCTGGGACTCAAACTGCAGTCAGCTATGTGGGTGTCCTGTGCTTTAAATGCCACATCACTTGCTGGTCAGCCCCAGATATGGGGATAATTCTTATCGTAATCTTGCAAATGGATAAAAAGTTAAACCCTAATGAAGTTATATGACTTGGTCAAGGTCACACAGCCAGTAATGGTGGCACTATGACTTGAATTAAGCAGCATGGCTCAAAGGCCTGTCACTTAATAACCTTGCAATATTATTTCAGGATGAAAAGAATATTTCAGAGTGTACTTCATATACATGGATTTGACTTTCTCCAGTTCTGAGTGGAAAGGTAGAAATCTGACTTTCTTTCTGCTTTATTCAGCCCAGAATAAACCTCAGTGCTGCCCTCTAGTAGTTAGCTCCCAAACTAAACATAAAGCCTAGCATGTAATGACTCCATAGAGACACCAGATAGCAGTATTATACCATTATAATCCATTTGTAATCATTTTTTAAAATTATACAAGTATATGATAGTTGATTTTTTTAAATCTATATATTTTCAAATTAGTACAAGTATTATATGATAGTTGTAAAAATATTTTAGAAAATACAAAGCAATGAAAAAACAGAAAAATATTTTATTTCTATTTGCTACTGTATTTTTTCCAAAATTATAATCAAACTAGGAATATCTCAAGCTCTGCCTTTCCTAGCAGTATGACCTGAGGTTAATTGCTTAAGTTTTCTAAAGCCTAGGTTTCCTCAAATGAAACAAAGTAGAATAAATATGATTATATCCCAGCATCATTTTGAGGAGTAGAGAAGGTAATGCACATTAAGTGTCTGGCATACAATAGGTACTCAAAATATGGAATTTATTAGTCAGCTCATCTTATTTTTTAATGAATTATTTTATTTAACTTTATTTATTTCAGTTTAACCAGAGAGGAGCAGAGTGAAAAAGAGAGAGACAGAAAGTGAGAAAGCAAGTTGCTGGGTCCGGGACTCAAACCAAGAGTCCAGCACCCTTAACCACCACACCACCTGCAGGCCCAATTAGTTAGCTCATCTTTTTTTTTTTTTTTAATAGGTTTTTGCTATAGGGCGTGTGTGCTCGCCAGAAAGACAGAGAGACAGAAAGCGAGAAATCACCCTCCCAGGGGGCATGGCCATGCCACAATCCCTTCTCCTCTCGGGATCTTGGGCATGCTCGCATATGCACAGGAGTTAGCTCATCATAAGACCATACTTAAACCCTCAGCATTCTTGCTGGACATGTACTCATATACAATGTCCAATATAGTTTTTTCTAAAAATTTGAAGTCATTTTAAAGTTTTGCTTGTGAGATTCTTTATTAGTTATACTTTTTAGCAATATTATATATACTCAGTAACTCTTACAGATACAAGTTAATCAAAAATTTTCCTAGGTACTGAAATTTTTCTGAATACAAAATGTAATAATTTATAAAATTAATGTACTATATTTTCTGCTATTTTCTTAAACATTATTGAATTTGATTTTGCTTATTGACTTTGATTTTGCTTTTATCTTCACATTTTGAAGCCAATTGCTTTTTAAAAAAAATTTTTTAAGGTTTTTGCCATAGGGTGTGTGTGCTCGCCAGAGAGAGAATGAGAGGGAAAATGAGAAACCACCCCCAGGGGGGTGTGCACACCATAATCCCTTCTTCTCCATTCTCCTCCTGGGATTTCGGGCATGAACACACATGCACCTGGTGTGAATTTCAAGCCACCAGGTCCAGGACTCAAACTGTGGTCAGCCATGTAGGAGTCTGGTGTCTTAACCACTGCACCACCTGCTAGCCCCACCAATATCTTCTTTAAAATATTATTTAATTTGACTGTACTTATTATTATTTTAATTTGCTATAGCTCACATGTGCTCATGAGAGAGAGAGAAAAAAAACCAAGCTGCCAGGTCTGGGACTCAAACCGCAGTCGACCAAGGGGGAATTCATTGCCTCAACCACTAAGCCACCTTCTGGCCTCCAGAAGGTGGCTTTATTGAAAAATACTTTTGCTATAGAG
>NW_006203620.1:248725-250662 GCF_000334495.1 Tupaia belangeri chinensis
ACACACACACACACACACACACACACACACAGCATGCGTTTTAAGCCACCAGGTCCAGGACTCAAACAGCGGTCGACTACGTGGGAGAAAATTTTACACATTATTTGAATTGAAATAAAACTCACATAAAATTAAATTCAACATTTTAACCTTTGTAAATTGTAGTGAAGTGGCTTTTAGTACTTTGAAAATGTTGTAAAACCAACATCAGTACCTAACTCTGGAGCATTTTCATCACACCATAAAGAAACCATGTAATTCATTAAAAAATATCTCCTTACCCCCCCAAACTTCCCTGCCATTATTAACCACTAGTCTACTCTCTCCTTCTGTGAGAATTTTCCAATTTTTTTTAGCTTCCACATATTAAGGGACTTCAAAAAGTTCATGGTAAAATGGAATTAAAGTATGAGTTTATTTTGGTGCGCAAAGTTTGAAATTCATTCATAGTTTTTTTTCATAATACATATTTTCTGTGAACTTTTTAAAGACCCCATATTTGAGTGAGAAATTGTGTATTTCTCTTCATGCTTGGCTTACTTCATTTAACTTAATATCTTCCTTCAAACCTCTTTGCAAGTCCTTGACAAGTTAATTGGCCTTAGGCATTGTGCCTATAGTGCTCAATGGATTAAAATAAAAGCCTCTGTCTAACATTATAATTATTTTACTCTTGCATTATTTTTACAGATGTAGAATATTTAATTGTGTATATGGTCCAAAAAGTACTCAGCCTTTCCTCTGTTATTATATAAATTGTTTCCAATATTTCCCTATTATAAAGGATGCTACAATGTACATCTTTAAATATACTAATAAGCCTCTTCTCAGTGTATTAGAATTATTACTTTAGTATAGATCCCCAGAAATAGAATTACTGGCTCACAGTGTATGACTATCAATAATGGTTCTTCACATATATGGTCTATTTTCCAAAATAAATGGACCAATTTGTGCTCTCGCCACTAGTAAATTAAAGTATTAATTTTATTGCCCTATCGCCAGCATGGGGTTGTCTTAAATTTAGAGTTGCCAATTTCATAGGCAAAAAACAAAATGATACTTGGTTTTAAAATGCATTTGGGGATTACTAGTGAGATATCTAAAACTTAGTTTCCAAAATTTTGTAAGCCATGTGCATTTTCAGTTTTGTGAATTATCTCTTTCTCTGCTTCTAAGGTCCAATGGTAAATAGAAAATAACCCTAAAATTAGTGTTTTCCATAGGTTTATGTAGAAGTGGGCAGTTGGTAAGACTATAAAATACTTTTAGATTATTAATACAATGGATGAGTTTACTCCACTGTCTTTCCACCTTAGAATATCCTGTAACTAGGATTTTGCATGGGAATTAGCTATCATCAAGTAGGTATACTTATGTGAAACTTGGCGACGAAAGTGGGCTGACAAGCTAGTAAGGGCAGTCTTCTTTGTATATATGAGGTTTTTCTGCACTGTTCATTCTCTATCTGCCTGCATATCAAGAGAAATTGAGATGCTACCTTCACCAAAGGAAGTAACAACAGCTGGATCATAGTTATGGGTGTTCATCTAGCTTGTTGGGAATCCAGAAACAACTGCAGCACCTAAAGAAGTAAAACTGGTAGGTTCTTGATTTTGCAGAGCTCTAGGGGTGACATCAGAGGTTTCCTTGAGGTTTCAGTTCTGTATTTTTATATAACTATACTTGTAAAATAGTTTCAGTCTGTACTCAACTCTAGACATTTTAGTAAACTTATGAGGTACTCCCCCTGTTTTTAATTCATCCCTGTAAACTGTTATAAACTTTTTTTTCTCCTGAAACTTTTAATTAATTAATTTACATTCATCCCCTAAGCATCATCACAACATACAAAATGTGGTTACCCATCTATAATATACTGCATACTGGCTTAATCATGCATGTTATCATCAATAATTTTCCATTTCTAATTTCAT
>NW_006203620.1:250775-280744 GCF_000334495.1 Tupaia belangeri chinensis
GCAGTTTTAAATTGGTAAGGAAATTTCCTTGAAACTTAAAGCCTGGAAACAAGTTAATATTCTGTTCAAATAGTAGGTACATGAACCTATTGACAGCTCAAGACAGGACAAAAACTCTTAAAACCAGACAACAAAGCCTAGAAGAAAATCAGCAATATTTTAGTCAAGTCACAGAATGCTATTTCACCAGTTGAGTCTCATGTACTTAATCCATCTTATGTTGTGGTTCAATCTTCCCGATTGAATTCTGGGATATAATATTCAACTCCAGATTTGTCCCTATGATTAAATTGGCCATTTTCTTAGTTTTTGAACTCATATTCCTGTGTGTCTGCACTTAATTTTCCTGACATAGCACACCCTTGAGAACTTCTTGGAGATCTGGTCTGGTGCTGGTAAATTCTTTCAGGTTTTGTTTATCTGAGAATGTTATCTTTTTTTCCCATATGAAGGATAATCTTGCCGGGTACAGTATTCTTGGTTAAAATTGCTTTTCCCTTCACACTTTGAATATATTTTCCCATTCTTTCCTCACTCGCATTGTTTCTGATGAGAGGTCTGCTGTTAACCTGATGGAATATCCTTTGGAGGTAACTTGCTGTTTCTCTCTTGCCAATCTTAGTATCTTGTCTTTGTCCATGGTTTTGGTCAACCTGGCTATAATGTGTCTTGGTGAAGAATTTCTTGGGTTGATTCTATTGGGGGTCCTTTGTATTTCTTGGGACTGTATCTTTGAATGCCTCTCTAGGTTTGGAAAGTTTTCTTGCAAGATTTCATGTAATAGATTATCAATGCCCTTATGAGTCTTTTCACCTTCTGGAATGTCAATTATCCGGATATTTGGACATTTGATGGTATCTAGTATTTCTCGTATATTATTCTCAGATTTTGGGGTAATTTTCTTGATCTTCGTCATGGATTTTTCTAGGCCAACAATTTTCTCTTCTACATCTGAGATTCTATTTTCTGTATGATCTAGTCTGCTTTTAATACTTTCAAGGGAGATTTTGACTTCCTGTATTATAGCCTTCATCTCTAACAGTTCAATTTGATTCTTTGCTAAAGTGTGTAATTCCTCTTTTAAATCTTGCAAGAATTTCCTCATCTCCTGTAACTCGTCAACTCCATTCTCTTTTCTCTTCTGCAGTTCATTGTCTCTCTTCTCTTCTATCTCTGTTAGCTTCGCCATTATGAATGTTCTAAATTCTTTATCAGACATTTCCATGATTTCCATTGAACTGTCTGTGGATGAAGAGGAGTTGTTCTTTTCCCTTGGAGGAGAGGTATTTTTCTGCTTTCCCATATTTCTTATGGCCCTGTGGTGATTTCTAGTCACGTGATGGATGGTGGGTTTCTTCCCAAACTTGAAGTTCAATCTGAGCACCGAGGAGCATGTAGAAAAGGAAACAGGGAGAGAGAAACAACAGCAACCAAAACAACCAAGAAACAGAGAAAAAGAGAAGGAAAAACTAAGAATAAATAAATAAATAAATATTTTTTTTTAAAAAGCAAAAATTAGAAAACCACATGGTATGCTTGCACATCACGTGAAATCACTAGTTCTCAGGAGCCATTAAGGTGTCTTCAAGAAAGCCTGTTCCCTTGCCTCTCCTGGGTTGGGAAGGGGAGAGGGTATTATTAACAAGATAAAGGGAAAGGAGGGGCTGAAAGCCCAGAATATGCTTTACCTTAAAAAATTTTAAAAAGGGGGACCAGTAGGTGGCATGGTGTTTAAGGCCCTGGACACTCCCAAATGGCTGACCACGGTTCAAGTCCTGGACCTGGTGGCTTGCTTTCTCATCCCCACCCCCACTCAATATCTCTCTCAGGTCAAATTGAAAATAAATGAATGAATAATAAAAGTAAATAAAAGAATTCTTTTAAAAATTTATTTATTATCATCATAATCTTGTTTATATTACATTGAATTGCATATAACTTTACAGTGTATTACATTGGAAAATCTTCATTTCTCTGATTCCCCTGAAATCACTAGTTCTCAGGAGCCATGAAGGTGTCTTCAAGAAGTCCTGTTCCCTTGCCTCTCCACTCGAGTTTGTGGGCCTGGAGACTGAATTATCAGTGGAAAATCTTCATTTCTCTGATTCCCCTGAAATCACTAGTTCTCAGGAGCCATGAAGGTGTCTTCAAGAAGTCCTGTTCCCTTGCCTCTCCACTCGAGTTTGTGGGCCTGGAGACTGAATTATCAGTGGAAAATCTTCATTTCTCTGATTCCCCTGAAATCACTAGTTCTCAGGAGCCATGAAGGTGTCTTCAAGAAGTCCTGTTCCCTTGCCTCTCCACTCGAGTTTGTGGGCCTGGAGACTGAATTATCAGTGGAAAATCTTCATTTCTCTGATTCCCCTGAAATCACTAGTTCTCAGGAGCCATGAAGGTGTCTTCAAGAAGTCCTGTTCCCTTGCCTCTCCACTCGAGTTTGTGGGCCTGGAGACTGAATTATCAGTGGAAAATCTTCATTTCTCTGATTCCCCTGAAATCACTAGTTCTCAGGAGCCATGAAAGTGTCTCCAAGAAGCAACTGTTATAAACTTTTAGGAATGTAAGCTAACTATATATATTACAGTTGAAAAATATGTACACCCTTTGATCCAGCAATCTCACTTGGAAAGTTCTATTGCACAGTAATAAAAGCATTAGTACTCATCATTACAAAGAAGTTTATTCCAGTGCTATTTTTGGTGGAAAAAAAAAAAAAAAACATGGAGACAACTTAGATACCCATCAATAGGAGAATGTTCCAATTCGTTACAGAACATCCACACAATGAAATATGGTTTTCCTTCCCCTCTCTGTAGTTTCCCATTCCACAGTCTCATTTACCCATGGTCAACCACAATCCAAAAATCGATAAGTACAGTGCAACAAGATATTTTGGGGGAGGGGTACATTCACATAATTTTTATTATAGTACTGCATCCAACACAACTGTCCTTCATAAAATAAAGGAAAAATAAAGAGCTTCGCAGCTGAACGAAAGGTGAGGAAGTCCATTACCAATAGAATTTCCTTTCAAGAATTGCTAAATGAAGCTCTTCAAGTTGAAACAAAAAATGCACATTTATATTTTTTACACAAAAATATAAATATTTCTGGTAATAATGAATATATAGACAAATCCAGAATCCTCTAATACTGTACTGGTTGTGCCTAAATCACTTTTAATTGAAGTATAAAGTTTAAAATATAAAATCATAAAAATAAATTATAATGATAGAAGTATTAATAGATACAAATTGTAATTTACAGAATCGAGAACATAAAGAGGGAGATAACATAAAGTAAAATGTACAGCCCTGTAAAGTTGTACAGGTTTTCTTTAGTTGTCACCAGATTAAAATAAATTACTATAACTAGTCATGTGTCATTTAATGACAAGGTTGTGTTCTGAGAATTGTATCATTAGGCAATTTCATTGTTGTCCAAACATCATAGAGTGTACTTACACAAATCTCAGTGTTATAGCCTACTTGCACCTAGGCTATATGTCATAGCCTATTGTTCCACCATCATATATGTAATCCACTACTGACTGAAATGTGATTATGTGGCATATGACCAAATAATATTTTATGTAATATCTATGGTAAACACAAGAAAAATGTCTATAGAAAATGCACAAAAGAAAATGAGAAATGAATCAAAGCATGTCAATATAAAAAATTTAAAAAACACAATAGAAGAAGCAAGAGAAGAGGGGGGGACAAAAAACAACAAGACATATTCATAAATATTCAAGCAACAACATATTCAAAACAATGACAAAACAATTCAAAACAATGTAAGTAGTAAATCCTTCCTTATCAGTAATTATGATAGATATAAAATGTATTAAACATCCCAATAAAAATACATACACTGACTGAATGGATATTTTTAAAAACAAGATCCATCTATACCGTGTCTATAAAAGTCATATGTTAGCTACTAGGATACACACAGACTGAATGTGAAAAGATGGGAAAAGATAGTATGAAAATAGTAACCAAAATATTAGCAGGGTTGGATAAACTTATATCAGATAGTATACACTTACAGACTTTAAGTCACAAACCATTGTAAGAGACAAAGAAGCACATTACATAATGATGGAAGGGTCAATTCACCAGGAAACCATAACAATTATAACACATATGCACCTGTCAGCAGAGCACTCAAATGTAAGAAGCAAACATTGACAGAACTGAAGGTACAAAATAGACAATAATACACTAATAGTAGGAGATTTCAATACCTCACTTTCAATACAGGATAGATCAACCAGACAGAATCAATAAGGAAACAGAAGACTTGAATAATACTACAAAAATAATGAATGTAACAGACATACAGAATATTCTACTTGACAATAGCAGAATGCATGTTCTTCTCAAACACACATAGAAAATTATTGAGGACAGTCCATATGTTAGGCCACACGACAAGTCTTAACAAATTTAAAAATACTGAAATTATACCAAGTATCCTGTCATCACAATAAGATGAAAATAGAAATTGAAAACCGAAGGATAACTAGAAAACTCTAGATGTGTGGGAATTAAAACACTTTTGAACAGTCATTGGGTCCAAGAAGAAATCACAAGGAAAATTAGAAAATATTTTGAGGTGAATAAAAATGAAAACACAACATATCAAACTTGTGAGATGCAGCAAAAGCAATACTAAAAGGTAAGTTTATAGCAGCAAATACCTAATTTTAAAAAAGAAAGAAAGAAAAACAAGAGAGAAAGGGGAAGCCTGACGGTGGTACACCAGTAAAACTGCTGTGTGAGGCTAATCCATATGGGACGGTTCCAGATTTGTGTCCAGAGACTTCTATGAGTAGACTGGGAATATGTGTGCCTGTGATTCAAGGCTGGCTGAGGATAGTGATGAATTACATTGCCAAGACCCTATTGGGAATGCTGTCTCTCTGTCACTTTATATATGTCTATTTATCTCTCTTACTCATGAAAGAAGCAAAGATCTCAAATTAACAATCTAACTTTACACCTTAAGGACTAGAAAAACAAGAACAAACTAAACTCAAAATTGGCAGAAGAAATAAATATTAGAGCATGAGTTAACCAAAATAGATAATATAAATATAAAACTATAAATGAAAATAAATAAAACTAAGACCTTTATTTATTTATTACTTTTAAAAATTTACATTTAATCACTGTACATCTTTTTTTCTGGCTTGAAAATATTTTATTAAAAAATTTTAATGGGACTTCCTATTTTTAAGTTTAAAAATAAAAAAATGTATTTCTATTTCAATAGAAATAAATTTATACTGAAGTTATTTTCCTTTTTGTGAGGAATATGAGTAAAATGTTCATTAATATTTAAAAGCAAAGAACTTTCCAGCCAAAACTTTACATAGCTCAAGAGCACAACAAATTCTAAAGACCATGTAATTATGTCAATATTTTAGGGAATGGTGAGCGATTAGCCTATGGCTTAGGATCTGCTTCATGCTTGTTTCTTGAGCTTCTTCCACCTCTGAGAGATTTTCATCATTTTCTAATGTTTGTTGAAGTTCATGAAATTGTTTGCGTCTCAATTCCAGCTTATCTTCAACACTTTCATTAATATGTGAAAGATACTCTAATTCTTTTCCCAGAGCTTCTAGCTCCTTTAATGTCTCATGCCTGTCTGGATGATGTTGGATCACTTTTGCCAAAGCATCATATTCTTGATTTTTTCGTATTCGTTTTGCTTGAAGAATTTGCTTTTTGCACTCAGCAACTTTTTCATGTGATCCGGCAATGCTACATTCTATTTCTTTGTAAATTTTTTCATAATTTTCCATTTCTCTGAGATTCATATCATACACCAACAAAGTTTTGCCCATTGAAAATTCACATTGAGACAGTGTGCTCAACATACGTTGGTACTGGCTATATCCCTCTTCTTGGGATCCAGAGCTGCACCACTTAATGAAACTCTTTACTAGCAGATTGATTCTCCGATCATCTCCAGCACCATCTCCATCAATTAGCAGACGCTTCCGTATGCCTTCGTCTGGAGCAGATGCTTCCGTATGACTTCGTCATTAGTCACAGCTTCCATGGCATGCGCGGCAGCTGCGGGGCTCAAGCTGAGGTCACTGTACATCTTTACGGCATGCAAAATTGTTTTTCCCAGAATGAATATTGTGCATGAGTCAAGTCAAAGATATTACCATATACATTATCATCAATAGATAATTTTTCATGTTTGCATACATTACATTCTTCTCTTTTTTTCCCCTGATCCCCTTCCTTCCACCTTCTCACTACCCACCCATTCCTATACTGTCTCTAGAATCCGCAGTTGCCCTCCCTGCCATTATACCTTCTAATCTTTCAGTTTCTGCCATAGAGTTCAGACATTTGGTATATTTTAAGGGGGCACATACAATGCCTGTCTTTCATGGTCTAGCTTGCTTTGCTTAACATTGTATCTTCCATATTCATCCACTTTGTATCGAATGTCAGGGTCTCATTATTTTTTATGATTGAGTAGTATTGCATAGTGTATAAGTGCCACAATTTTTCAATCTATTTATCTGTTCTTGGACATTTGGGTTGATTCCATGTCTAAAACTAACGCCTTTTTTAAGAGATCAACAAAATCAACACAATGATGACTAGACTACAAAAAAAAAGAGAAAAGGCTGAACAAAAATCAGAAATGAAAAAAAGGTACATTACAAAAGAAGACATAAAAATAGAGGATCATAAAGAGATTACTGTGAACAATTATACACTACAAAATTGGTAACCTAGAAGAAATGAATAAATTTCTAGAAACATACAATCTACCAAGACTGAAATCTGAACAGACTGGTAGCTAATAAGGATACTGAATCATTACCTAAAACCTCCCAACAACAACAGAAACAACACAAAAGATCAGTGCTGAATTTACTGGAGAATTCTAACACTTAAAGGAGAATTAATATCAATGTTTTTCAAACATGTGAGGCTGGCATTTTTCTGATACCAAAATCACACAAAGCTATCACAAGGAAAGCAAACAGCAGATCAACATCCCTGATGAAAAAATCTTCAAAAAGTACTAGAAAACCAGGGGCCAGCCTTTGGCACAGTGGTTAAGTGCTGCTCAAAGGAGGCCAGATGCCACATAGCTGACCAAGGTTGTTTGAGTTTCATTTGTTTGTTAGTTTTTTTGAGAGAGATTTTTGCTATAGAGTGTGTGCTGTGCACTTACCAGAGACAGAAAGCGAGAAGTAACCCTCCCCCGGAGGGATGTCCATGCTGCAATTCCTTCTCCTTCATTCTCTTCTTGGGATCTGGGGCATGCACACACATGTGCCCAGCGTGAGTTTTAAGTCACCAGGTCCAGGACTCGAAATGCCGTTGACTACATGGGAGTCCAGCAACATAACCATTACACCATCTGCTGGTTCCACCTTCTATAAGGTTTTAAACTTACATAGAAAGAAAATATAAAATAACACTTCCACAAAAGCTATGAGGTCAGTAAATAGGGCGACACATATGATTATTATCTGTTCAGGAACTGGTAAAAATACTAATTTAAGAAAAGTCAAGGATACTCTTCATGATCTCTAGGATAACAAAAAATGGAATTATGAAAGGATGTTTAATTTAAAAATTAGTAGAGGAGAAAATGGTAAAATAAAAATATTGAATAAAAAGCAGCAGTCAAGAAAGAAAAAAGAAAAAATAGGACAAATAGAGAGCAAAAAGCAAAATGGTAACTACAAAACCAAGTATTTAAACTATTAAACATAAATTATCTTAACATTCAAATTAAAATACAAATATTACCAGACTGATTTTTCTGTCACAGAAAATCAAATGCAACTATATGCTGCTTAAAACATACTGACTTTATCCTGGCAAATACACACAGAAAAGAGAGCAAAATAAAAGGCAGCAGACAGGATAAAAATTTAAACTGCCCCTATTTGCAGATGATATGAGTATATATATACACAGAAAACCCAAAGGAATCTACAAAAGGACCCCTAGAAGAGATCAATGAATTCAATAAAGTTGCAAGATATAAATCAATATACAAATATCTATAACATTTTTATGCATCAATGATTAACAGACTGAGACAGAATTGAAGAAAGCAATCCCATTTACAATAGCCACAAAACAAATAAGATTCCTAGGAATAAATCTAACCACAGAGATGAAAGACTCCTGCAAGGAAAACTATTAAAAATTGAAAAATGAAATTGAGTATAAAATTTGAAAATGGAAGGGCAGCTCATGCTCTTGGATTGGAAGCATCAATATAATCAAAATTTCAGTTCTACCCAAATTAATTTACATATTCAATGTGATTCCAATCCAATTACCTGAGACATTTTTCACAGAAATAGAAAAAAAAATTACAAAATATGTCTGGAATCAAAAAAGACTTTGTATTGCAAAGGCGATACTGTACCAAAAGAATGAAATAGAAGACAGCTCACTACCCAACTTTAAAGTATATTACAATGCAGTGATCATCAAAACAGCATGGTACTGGCACAAAAAATAGATACATAGACTAATGGAAAAGAATGAAGAATCCAGAAATAAACTCCAAATCATACAGTCAATTGATCTTTGATAAAGGGTATTTAAAAATGCACTGGAGAAAAGGAAGTCATTTCAGCAAATGTCATTGGAAGAACTAGACTTTTCTGCAGAAAAATGAAACTGGACCACTATCTCTCACCAATAACTAGAATTAACTCAAAATGGATCAAGATTTAAATACAAAGCCTCTAACTACAAAGCTACTCATAGAAACTGTAAGAGAAACTTTAAAAGACATTAAACAAGACCTCTATAGACCACCAGATGGCATGATGGTTATACCACTGGACTTCCATATAGTCAACTTTGGTTCAAGTCCTGAATCCAGCAGCTTAAAATTTATGAAAGGCGCATGTGTGTGCATGCCCAAAATCCCAAGAGAATGGTGGACAAGGGATTGTGGTGTGACCATCCCCCTGAGGGGTGATTCTCACTTGTACCCTATAGTAAAATGTTCTTTAAAAAATAAATAAATATATAAGATCTATAAAGCATAGGCAATGATCCCTAAAATAGACAAGTGGAACCACAAGCTAAATAGCTTACTCACAGCAAAGGAAATTATAACTAGAGTAGAAAAACAATTCTTGGAAGAGAGAAAATATTTGCTAGTTATTACTCAGACAAGGTATTGATATTTAGAATATGTAGGGAACTCAAGCAACTTGCCCATAAAATAATGAACAATCCAATTAAAAGATAGGCAAATGAAAAGATAGTTCTCCAAAGAACAATAATAGCCAAGAGTCATAAAAAAACATGTTCAGAGTCCTTTGTTATAATGGACATGCAAATTAAAACTACAATGTGATATCATTAAGCCCAAGTTAGAATGGTTAGTATAAAAAATATAAAGAACAACAAGTGTTGGCAAAGCTATGGTGAAAAAGTAATGCTCTCACACTGTTGGTGGGAATGTAAATTAGTCCAACCTCTGTGGAAAACAATATGAGGTTTCTCAGAAACCTACAAATAGATCTTCCATATGATCCAGTAATCCAAGAGAATTTGGATTGGTATTTACCCAAAGGATAGGAAACATTCTATTGGAAAGATATCTGCACATCCATGTTTATTGCAATTACAATCTCTAAAATGTGGAACCAACCTAAGTGTCCAAAAACTGATGACTAGATCGAAACACTGGCACATATAAACTATGGAATATTATACAGCTATAAGAAACAATGAGCTCCTATTGTTTGATTCAAAATGGTCAAATATAGAATACTTAATGCTGAGCGAAGCGAGCCAGACTTTGAAAGATATACATTTTATATCCCTATTAAATTTGTACCAAATGCTATGGCAGAGGTTCAGAGACTTGAAAACGTGATGGTGGAGAGGATGGATGTAAATGTTAGAGATTTTAATGGGGGCAAGTGAATGGTAGAGAGTGGGTGGTTAAGGGTGGATGTGAGGTGCACGGGGAGAAAACATTTGACAGACAGAAAAAAGAAAAAAAATGAACAGGTTCATCATGAAATTAAATTCTGTTAGCAGGTTATTTTACAAATTGGTTTAATTATATATATTCATTAGGATTAAAGTACATATGAGGACAGTTCTATTCATCCAAATAATTTGAAGCTATTTTTTTATTTGTCTAATATTTTTCATTTGTATTCTTGATTATATCTTGATTGAAAAAATAAATAAAATAAAATAAAATGTTATACATCAAATTTGTTAAAAGGCATCTCACAGGGCCGGCAAGTGGTATAGTGGGTAAAGTACTGGACTCTCACATGGCTGACTATAGTTCGAGTCCTGGAACCAGCAACTTAAAAATCTTGCCGTGAACATGTGCATGCATGCCCAAAATCCCAAGAGGAAAGTGAAGGTGTAGGAATTGCTGTGTGGCCATCCCCATTGGGGGATGATTTGTCACCTTCCCTGTCCCTGTCTCTCTCTGGTGAGTGCACATAACCCTATGGCAAAAAAAAAAGCCATATAGCAATGATGTAATAATATTGCAATGTGTACAAAGTTTCTCTCTGCTCTTATTCTAATCAGGATGTCAAATTGAATAAAAATAAAAATACTCTCTCTAAAAAAAAAAAAAAAAAAAAGCAGGCATTTCAACACAACCATAGTGGTGGTCCTGACATAAGTGAGTAGAAGGCCTGAGAATAGGGAAAGCCAATGAGTCTTTGGTACTAAAAGTGTGATTGTTCTAAGTATTGGTTTTCACTTGAGAGTTTGTTAGATATGCATAATCCCAGGCCCTAATCCCAAACCTACTGGCTCAGAAAATGCACTTTAATAAGATCCCCAAGTGATTTGAGCAGCACTGGGCTACAGAGGGGATAATAAGCCATCAACAGGATTTTTTAAAAAGGTTTCCATTTAAACAAATATATACAAAAAATTATTCTTATTTTGTGGCAGAAGGGTTTTCTGTATAAGTTCAATAATGCTTGGGACCAGCAGTTAGCGTAATGGCTATGTCGCTGGACTCCCACGTAGTCAACCGCAGTTTGAGTCCCGGACCCAGTGGCTTAAACTCACATCAGGTACGTACACGTGTGTGCCCAAGATCCCGAGAGGAGAATGGAGGAGAAGGGATTGCGGTGTGGCCATCCCCCCTTGCGGATGTGCGAGTGCACACTCTCTATAACAAAAAACTCAAAAAAAAAAAAAGAAAAGAAAAGAAAAGAAACATTAGAATCAGCTTTAGCTGATTCGGTTATGTTTGATAAGGTCAGCAGAGACTCAATATCAAAATCTTACAAGGATATATCAAGAAAGTTAAATCCCAGACCAATATCTGTCATGAACATATATGCAAAATTTCTGAATGAAATATTAGCAAAATGACTCCACTTATATATTAAAAGGGAAGATGACAAAGTGAGTTTATCCACTAATGGAATCTTGGTTTAACATTTGAAAGTCAATTAGTATATTTTATTATGTTTTCTGAGTAAAGGAGAATGGTACCAATTGATGAAGAAAGGGTATTTAATAAAATTTGACATCTATTTTTTATTAAAAATGAACTAATATATATAGGAATACAAATAACTCTAACTTAATAAGGAGTGTTTTTAAAAAGTAACATCATACTTAATGGTGAAATTTTAGGGTCTTACCATGAGATCAGAATCAAAACAAAGATAACCAGTATCACCAAATTCATTCAAAATTGTAGTGGAAACTATAGTTAAAGCCATAGGGCAAGATAAACAAATTTTAGAATATGATAATTATAAAGGAAAAAGTAAATTCTATTTATAAACAGAATGATTATGTATTTTAAACACTCAAAAGAATCTACAAATTATTAGAAATATTTAATTGACTTTAACAAAGTCTCTAGATAAGGTCAGATACATAAGAATCACTATATATCTATATAAATAATAGAAAACCATTTTAAAAATTAAAATATAAAACCATTTATGATACCATAAAATATAAGCTTTCAAAGAATAGTGAAGATACTTAAGACCTCTTCTCTGAAGCATTGCTGAAATTAGAGACTTAAATTTTAAAAAATAAAAATATACCATGTACCTTAATTTGGAAAGTCAATATTATTAAGATTTCAATTCTCCTCAAAATGACCTAAAATTCAATGCACTCAAAACCAAAATGTCAGAAGCATATCTTTATGTGGAAATTGAAAAGTTAAATCTAAAATTTATATGGAAATGTAAAAGACTTACAATAGGCAAGAAAACTTTGAGGAGAATAAAGAACAAGGTTGTCAGACTTTACAAAGTTTTCTTATTTTGTATTTTTAAAAATTTGCTAGAGGGTACATGTACTTGCCAGAGACAGACAAAGAGTGAGAGGATGAGAGAGAGGGAAAATGAGGAAGCACCCTCCATGGAAGACTGTCATGCCACAAAGCCTCCTCCTCCATTTCTTCCTCCTTTGCAACTTTGAGAATGAAAGGATGGTCTTTTCAATTAATGGTTCCAGGTCACCTGACCTGTGCTTCACACAGCACACAAAAATTTATTCAAGATGAATTAAAGATATGATATAGATATGAAAGATAAAGCACAGGAAAATAGCGTAAAGACCTTCAGGCAAGCAATGATTTATTAATCACAACATAAAATAACTTTAAAAATAAAATTTGACAAATTATAATTTCTAAAAGATTAAAAACTTTGGGAGGAGAGTCCAAGATGGCCGATAGCAAATATTCAGCACTCCTCTCTAATCAAGGTATAAAATAATAATTACTCAGACATATTTTTGACTGAAATTTCTAAAGACAAACACTTAAAACTACAAGGAAAGATCTGAAGTTATCTAAAACATGGAAACTTGAGAAAAACAGCATAGAAATGGAACCAAAATACACACAGCTGACTGAGATTAAGGGAATCTCTCCTTTGCTGAGAATAATTGAGCGAGAGATCTCTAGAAGAATTTGGTATCATCATGGATGGCATTTCTAGCTGCCCTGGGATCCAGCACTCTGCATGCCCCCTGGCTCAGTGCAAAAGAACTCCAGAGACCCACAAGGTTGCATAGCTTCAGGAAAGGACCTCAGGCTAATTAACCCCAAGTCCCAGGATCCAAGCAGCTGCTGAAGTGAAATCTGTCCCAAAAGTAGAAAACCTGAAAATCTTCACATTCCTGAGAACCCACTGAAATCCTGTCAGACCTATGTGAGTGGCTGTAGTGATTGAGCAGTAGAAACGTGAACCTGGTACCTAAAATCATGCAGTATTATACACTCTGAAATATAGATAGACCACCACAGGAAACCTCTTCTTAAGAAGAGAACCTGGTATATGATCACATCCTCCCCTTCACCCACAGAAGAAATTGAGGAAACCAAACATTCACCTCCCCACCTTCAACCGACAGGCAGGCCTGCACTTGTACCCCCTATCTCCAGCCTTGAAACTCCAGAAACCGATCCCTACTCCCCTGTTGTCACCTATAGTCATCTACAATGCACCTTCTCCTGATCTCCCTGAACGCTGAGTTTAATAAGAAGGTAACTGACAGAGAGGTGAGTGCTGGGGATACCCCAACATGGGTGAAAGGGATGAGATAGGGGTGCACCACTTCCTCTAGAGATAAAGACACACTCACTGGCCCCCATTATCACTGCATAGGCCTACTCAGACCACCCTCATGCCCCCACAAGCCCCTGTTACTACTGAGTGGACTCAACCAGAGTGTACCCATGCCCTCACTGGCCCCAACTACACTGAATGGGCCCATCCAGAGTATATGTGTGCTCCCAACTTACCCTGATGGTAGCCCAGGAGGCTGATCAGAGTACCTCCTTACCCTGAAAAGTCCTTGCTAGTTTCGCAGACACCCCCCACACACACACCCGGAGCATACCCACACTTCCATTGGCCAATGCTAGTGCTACAGAGCCCACCCAGAACACCTCTGTGCCCCCAATGAGCCCCATTAGTGTTTCAGAAGTCTACTTAGAGCATCCCCACACCTTCACTGGAACCCACTATTATCCCAGAAGCCCACCAGAGGACCTGCATCCTGCCTATACCTCAGAGACTCATCCAGAGACCCCAGCCACCTATCTGTACCACAGAGGCCTCTTCAGGTCCCCCACTCACCTGCTAGTACTGAAGATGCCTGCTTTGAGTCCCTTGTATGTAACAACAATAGCCCTCACCCCTCCTTCCTTCAATGAACCAACTGCAGAAGGGTGCTACACCAATAAAAAGAATCAAGCACTAAATCAAACAGCTTTCTCCACCTCTAGGGAATGCATATCAAACTAAACAACTAGTCACCCCCTAAGCTGCAAGTCTTCAGCAAGCACCTATGTCCTCTTGTGTGCAACTCATTCAATACAGAATATAGTACCTACTTTCAGCTGATATCTTCATTCAGCTACATTATCTGGAGAATCCCCAACCCCTACATAGGGTTTGAGTATTTAGGCACCCACTCACAAGGCAGCAGTTATTATCAGCACTAGGGAACTCACCTCTTTTACAGGAAGAAGTGAGTTCTCCACCAGATGTCTAAATATCGATGCAGGGACATGAGAAATATTAAAAGACAAGGAACTATTTCTTCTACATAAGAATATACTAACTCTCCACCAACAATGGTCAAAATGCAGGAAATCACAGAAATGTCAGAAAGGGATTTCAGAATATTAATCATAGTAAAACTCAGTAATATGCAAGAGAATACAAACTACTTCAGGAGATGAGAAAAACATTGACAACATGTATGAGGAACTCAGTAGAGAGAGACATCTTTAAAAAGAATGAAAGAAATTCTGGAAATGAATACAATACTGGATGTATTTTTATTTCATAAAGAGCATCAATAACAGTTCAGACTATGCAGAAGAAAGAATCTTAGAACCTAAAGACACAACCTCTGAACTACAAAGCATCAAAAAGAAATTCAAAATTACTTTTGAAAATGAAGAGAACATATGGGACACCATGGATACCATTAAGTGACTGAATATTCATATAATAGTTATTCTAGAAAGCAAAGAGTTGGAAAAAGACATAGAAAATATATTTCATAAAATATTACTTGAAAAGTTCCCAAATCTAAGAAGCAATACAGACATCCAGATCCAGGAAATTCAAAGGACACCAAACAGATTTAAAATAAGAATGTCTTCCCTCACCAAGGCATATTAAAGTCAAAATTCAAAGATAAAGATAAAATCCTAAAAAAAAATGGCTAGAGAAAAGCACCAAGTTACTTATAAATGATATCCCATCAGATTAACATCAGACCTCTCTCTCTCTCTCTCTCTCTCTCTCTCTCTCTTTTTGTTTTTTCGGAGAGGTTTTCGCTATAGGGCACATGCATTCAACAGACAGACAGAGAGACAGAAAGTGAGAAATCACCCCCCGGGGGGATGGCCACACTGCAATCCTTTTCGGGATCTTGGGCATGCACACACACGTGTCCTACGTGAGTTTTAAGCCATCAGGTTCAGGACTCGAACCGCGGTCGACTACATGGGAGTCCAGTGAAATAGCCATTATGATAACTGCTGGTCCCAACATCACATCTCTCAACAGAAACCTTAAAGGCTAAAAGGGAATGGAATGACAATTTCAAATTTCTGAAAGAAAAAACTGTTTCAGTCAAGAGTTCTTGTTTTAAATTTTTATTAATTTTTAAAATTATTATTCATACATTAATTTGTATACATCATTTAGATTGTGAAGAGACTTTACCCAGCTTGATATACACCTCAGTCCAGCCCAGTTGAGACTATTATACACATCCTCGTCAACAGATAAAAAACCTTATCTGTGTCCAAGAGTTCTATACTCAGAAAAATTATCCTTCAAATTGAAAGAACTGAAATCATTCCCAGACCTAAACTAAACTAAAGGGTTCACCAATACTACACCAGTTCTTCAAAAAATATTTAAGGGGGACCAGCAATAAAAAAGGGGAGGAGGTGTCATTACATACATAGTATCAAAGGGATCAGTACACCAAGATATGACCATTATAAATATTTTAAAGAGGTTTTTGCCTTAGGGCATATGTGCTTGCTGGAGAAGAAAAAACACAGAGACAGTGAAAGGGGAAGAGAGAAATCACCCCCTGGAGGGATGGTCATGCTGCGATCCCTTCTCCTCCATTCTTCTCCCTGAACCGATGCACACATGCTCTGGCGGGAGTTTCAAGCCATCGGGTCTGGGACTCAAAATGTAGTGGACAATGTGGGAGTTCAGCAACATAACCGCTGGCTCCCCATTATAAGTATTTATGTACCCCATATTGGAGTGCACAAATACATAAAACGAAAACTGCTGGCCTGAGGGAGAGAGAGACTCTAACATAACAATTGTTGAAGATTACCACTTTCACCACTAGATAGGTCATCTAGATAAAAATTAAACAAAAAGACACTGGAGTTAAACAATACTATAAACCAAATGAATCTGACAGGTGTTTATAGAATATACATTTTTCTCAGAATACATATTTTTCTCAGCTGCACAAAGATCATCCTGTAATATTAACCACATAATAGGGCACAAAATAAGCATGTAAACAATTTAAAATAATAGAAATCATATCTAGCAGCTTCTTTAACCAAAATGGAGTAAAACTGGAAATCAACAACCAAAAGAACGTTTGGAAACACACAAATTCATGGAAATTAAACAACATGCTCTTGAATGATTTGAAAACCATTGAAGAAATTTAGAGTGTGATTTTTAAATTCCTTGAAGCTAATGAAAAGGAAACTACAGTACTCTCAAATCTTTGGAAGACAGTGAAAGCAGTACTGAGAGGTATGTTTATACCAATTAGTGCTCACAAGAAAAAAAATAGAAAAATGAAAAGATAAACAACCTAACGATGAATCTCAAGTAAATGAAAAAGCAAGAACAAATGAAATACAAAATAGAAGAAAAAAAACAGAGATAAGAGCAAAAATAAATAAAATAGAGAACAAAAAGCAATACAAAAAAATGAAATGAAAATCTGATTTTTTTTAACAAAGGTAATATACCTCTAGCTAGACTAACTAATAAAAATAGAGAAAGCATGCTAAATACCTAGTAAAATAAAATTAGAAATGAAAAAGAGGACATTACAACAAAAGATCATTAGGGACTACTATAAGTAACTATAGATCAACAAACTGGAAAATCTGGAAGAGATGGACAATTTTCTGGACACATATAACATACCTAGATTGAATGACAAAAAAAAATAAATTAAAAAAACTTGACTAGACCAATTGACAAGCAATGAGACTGAATCAGTAATAGTTTCCCAAAAAAGAGAAGACCAGATCTCAATGACTTCCTTGCTGAATTCTACAAGTCTTTTAAAGAATTTATGCCAATTCTTGTCTAGCTATTTCAAAAGATCTGAGAGGTACCTTCTCAAAAAGCCACCATCATCTTGATAACAAAATCAAAGACACAACAAAAAAGAAAATTATAGAACAACATCCTAGATAAGTATAGAAGCAAAAGCCCTCAACAACATTCTAATGAACCAAATCCAACTATATATTGTAAACATTATACACTATGATCAGGTAGATTTACCCCCAGAATGCAAGTATGGTTCAACATAATGACAATAAACATAATACATAAATCACATTTTAAAAAGGAAATACAAAAACCATATAATCTTATCCATTGCCATAGAAAAAGCATTTTATAAAATATATCTCTTCATGGATATATGGATAAGACGCTCAACAAAATATGCATAGAAGACATATTTATTAGACCAGCTTTGTCTCCTTGTGGTTAGGGAAGCCAGATACCACCCTACTGACGACACAGTTAGAATCTTGGCCCTAGTGGCTTGAAAAGCACACCAGACACATGCATGTGCATGAATCAAATCCTGACAGGATGAATACATGGAGAAATTATTGTTATATGACCATAGCCCAATGTGGTGCTTTCTCCCCACTCCTCCACCTACATCTCTCTCTGGTTAGCACATGTGTCCTACGGCAATATATTTTTAAAAAGAAGACACATTTATTAACATAATAAAGGCCATATATGACAAACCCACAGCTTACATAATACTGAATGAGGAAGCATTGAAAGCATTTCTAAATTAAAACTCAAAGAAGACAAGAATGTCTACTTTCTCCTCTCCTATTCAACATAGTACTGCAAGTTCTAGCCAATGCAATCAGACAATAGAATGCATCCATATTGGAAAGGAAGAAGTTAAATTGTCCCTATTTTTTGATGACATTATTACATACATAGAAAAAAATAAATAATCTACAAAAAATTCTTAGTTATGATAATTAAATTCGGTAAAGTTGGAGGATACAAAATCAATATAGAAAAATTTGTACTATTATTATACAGTTACAATGAAGGAACTGAGACAGAAATGAAGAAAGCAGCACCATTGGGAACCAGCAGTTAGTGTAATGGCTATGTCGCTGGACTCCCATGTAGTCGACTGCAGTTCACGTCCCAGACCCGGTGGCTTAAAAACTCACGCCGGGCGCGTGTGCGTACGTGCCCAAGATCCTGAGAGGAGAATGGAGGAGAAGGGATTGCGGTGTGACCATCCCCCCCTGGGGGGTGATTTCTCGCTTTCTGTCTCTATGTCTCTCTCTGTCTGCTTGGCGAGCGCACGTGCCCTATAGCGGAAAAAAACCTCTCCAAAAAAAAAAAAAGAAAGAAAGAAAGAAAGCAGCACCATTTACAATAGCTATACACACACACACATACACACACACGCACAAAAAAAAAAACCCTTGAAATAAATCTAATCAAAGATTTGAAATCTCTCTGAAAGGAAAATTATTTTTTAAAAAATGAACAAAAAATTTTAAAGTATACAAGGAAAAAAATGGAAAGATATCTCTTATCCCAGGATTGGAAGAATCAATATAGTTGAAATGATAATACTACCCAAAGTCATCTACAAATTCAATGTAATTCCTATCAAAATATCAGTGACATTTTACACCATAGGAAAAGAAAACAATAGTAAGATGTGTTTTTAGTCATAAAAGACCACATATCACCAAAAAAATACTGTGCAAAAAGAATAAAGTTGGAGGCATTTCACTGTCCAATTTGAAATTATATTACAAATCCACAATAAACAAAACATATAGTACTGGCACAAAAACAGATACACAGAGTAAGAGAACAGAATAGAGAACCAAGAAATAAACCCAACACCATATAGCCAGCTGATTTTTGACAAAGGTCACAATAAACTCCATGGAGAAAAGACAGTCTTTTAGCAAATGGTGCTGGGAAATCTGTACTTCCTCTTGCAGAAAAATGAAAGTAGAACCACATCTTCCACTACTAGCAAGAATTATCTCAAAATAGATTAAACAGTTAAATATAAAGGCTAAAACTTTAAAACTATTTGAGGAAAATACAAAGTAAACACTTGAAGACCTTGAAATAGGCAAAGATTTCTTGAATAAGACCCCTAAAGCATTGTCAATGACACCAAAAATAAATAAGTGGGATTATATTAAGCTAAAAATCTCTGCACAGCAAAGGAAACAATAAACAGAGTAAGAGACAACCTAAAGAATGAGAGAAAATTGCATACTGTACTTCAGATAAGGGAGAGGAAACCAGAATTACTAAGGAATTCAAAACAGCTCACCTGCAGAAACACTAATAATCCAACATTTTAAACTTTGCATTCATTCACTGTATATCATTACAGCATACAAAGTTAATTTTCCCATCCTGGGACCAGCAGTTAGCATAATGGCTATGCTGCTGGACTCCCATGTAGTCGACCGTGGTTCAAGTCCCATACCCAGTGGCTTAAACTCACGCCAGGCACATGTGTGTGCGTGACCAAGATCCCAAGAGGAGAATGGAGGAGAGGGGATTGTGGCATGGCCATTCCCCCTGGGGGGTGATTTCTCACTTCCTATCTCTCTGTCTCTCTCTCTCTGTTTGGCGAACGCACGCACCCTATAGCAAAAACCTCTAAAAAATTTTTTTAAAAATCTAAAATTAGAATTACCACATGACCCAGTAATTACACTCTTAGGTGTTTACCTAAAGCACAGGAAATCACTCTGTCACACAGACATTTGCACATTATAGTTTATCACAGCATTCTTTACAATAGCTAAGACATGGAACTAACTTAAGTGTCCAACAATTGATGAGTGAATTAAGAAAATGTGATACCTATACACAATGGAATACTATTTAGACATAAAGTACAATGAAATCCCAACTTTTGACACAAGTGAACAAACCTAGAAGATATAATTCTAAGTGAAATGCAAGGCTATGAAAGACAAATACTGTATGATCCCACTTAACATACTTAACAAATATCCAAACTGTACAGCAGAACTGAAATACTCAATGGCATAGAAGTAGAGACAGTAGGGTAGATACCATAAGTTCCAAGTGGGCTGAGAGGGTGGACAGGTTCAGAATGAAATGAACAACAGACTCAAAAATGTATGTGAAATAATGGAATAGGCTAGGAAGCCGTATAACATAGCTGAGTAAACATGTTGCAGAAAATTCAAGATATATTTCAAAAAGAAAAAAAAAACTAGAACTATCATTGAATGTGTACAATAATGATGCTGAAGAAAAGTAGTATGTCTAGATCTTTGATCTGATTATTACACACTATATGCATGCTTTGAAAACCATATTGTACCCTACAAGGATGTACAATGATTACTATAAACTAGAAATCATAATTTAAAAATTAAAATTTTCTGTTTATCAAAAGACACCATTAACATAGTAAAAAAGTAAAGCATAGATTTAGAGAAGACACTAACAAGACATCTGACAAAAGATTCATATCCAAAATACAGAAAGAATCCTACAAATCTATTTTAAAAAAGATAGACTACCCATTTTTTCAAACCATCACTAAAATATTCAAACAGGTCTTTCACTATAGAAGATATATAAATAGCCAATAAGCTAATCTTATTATCGATCAGGACATGCAAATTAAGATACCAGTATACAACCACCAAAATCACTAAAAATAAAAAGACTAACAATACCAACTTTTGGCAAGAATGTGTAGTTAAAACCATGATGAGATACCAGTATACAACCACCAAAATCACTAAAAATAAAAAGACTAACAATGCCAACTTTTGGCAACAATGTGTAGTAACTAGAATTGTCATAGGTTACTGAAGAAGGTACCAGCTGGAAAATCATCTGCCAGAACCTACTAAAACTGGTCTTCTGTGTGTGTGTGCATGTGCTTTGTTTTTTGGTTTTTGGGGGGGGGGGGGTTTGACTATGTATCAAAAAATGTTGTTTTTTTTTAAGAGAGGATTCTTTTCATTTATTTTTTTATTTTCTTTCTCTGGTGTGTTATAGTTTTCAGTGTTTAAGACCTATATGTATGTCTGTTATTTTTATTCACTGACCTTACATCTGTATCTTTTTCCTCCTACAATAGAAATTCTACTTTTTGCTACCAAAATACTAAATCTCTTTACCCCAATTGTACACATAGCCATCTTATAAAAATAGTACTAACACCAAAATATAACTTATGAAAACAATACCAGTATCTCTACATTTACTTTACCTTATAATATATCCTATTAGTGGTCTAAATCCAGTGGCTAAAAATCAAATTCATTTAAAGTCCTCTTAAAAGGTTCTTTTCCAGTTCAACTCCTCAACATATAATTAAGTTTATTCATTTATTTTTACATTAAATGTGTATGCATTCCTTTCAGTCTATTGTGAATTACATTTGCATTTGGTGTGGGAAACAATTTTTTAAAAAAGAATAAAGTTGGACCCCTACCTCACACCAAATGCAAATCTAATTTATTTGTACAACCTATAATAATGTGGCAGTTCTGTCCTCTGTATATATCCAAAAGAAATGAGTGCTCTTATCCACCTTTTAGATATATACAATACAATTCATAACATCTTTATTTAATATAATCCAAACCAATACCAACACAAAGGTCAGCCAATGCAAAAATGGACAAATAAGCAGCAATAAAAAAAGGAAGAATTACAAGGAAACAGCATGGATAAATCTCACACTAATGTTGAGTGAAAAACCCAGATGTTTTTCAAGATCTGTTACACAGCAAAGTGACCACTTAATAACACATTGCATATTTCAAAACTGCTAGAAGAATAGATTTTACTTAAACTTGTGAGGTGACACATATGTTAATTAGCTTGATAAAATCATTCCATAATGAAGACATATATCAAAACATCCCATTGTACCCCAGAAATATATATAACTGTTTTTGTCTGTTAAAAAAATAAATTAAAAAGTCAGGTGCTAAAGAGTATATACAATATTGGAATAGCAGTTGGCCCACATGGCCAACTCTGTAGTTTAAATCCTAGGCCCAGCGGCTTGGAAATATATGCCAGATGCTTGTGTGTGCCCAAAATCTTGAGAGGAGAATGGAGAAGAAGGGATTGCTGGGTGGACATTTCCCTTCTCTGTGTCTCTGTCTCTCTCTGGTGAGTGCATGCACCCCACAACAAAAAAAGACTTTTAAAAAATCTAAGACAAAGTATATATGATATGATACTATTTATATTAAGTTCAATAGCTGATTCTAGAAGTCACTAGAGTGGCCACCTTTGGCAAGTTTTGACCAGGAAAGGACAGGGATGAGCTTTCTAGGGCACAGGAAAGGTTTTCCGCTTTTGATGCACTGTAGTTGGTATTTACATGGGTATATATAAAAGGTCTTCAAAAAGCTCACAGAAAATGTGCTTCATAAAAAACTATGCACAGATTTTAAAATTTTTTGCACTGAAATTAACCAATACTTCCATTGTTTCATGAACTTCTTGTAGTCCCCTCATATTTCTGTAAAACTCATAAAGAAATACTTTCAAATTTTGCAAACATTACCATCAGTAAATTATAAATAAATTTTTAAAGACAGATTGTCAGGTCCCTCCATCCAAAAAATCCAGTTATATGCAGTTTAGAAAAGATACAAATCAGGAGCTAGCAGATGGCATGGTGGTTAAGGGCACTGGACTCCCACATGGTCGACCGTGGTTCAAGTCCTGGACCTGGTAGCTTTCTTTGCTTTCTCTCTTCCTCTCTCCCTCTCCCTCTCCCTCTGTCCCTGCCTAGTCAAAGTATTAAAATAAATTTTAAAATAAATAAAAGTTAAATATAATAATAATTTTTAAAACTGCTTTTATAAAAAGAAATGGTACACATTAGCATAAGAACTCCACAAGGTTGAAAATAAAATGAGACAAAGTTAGGTCAGGAAAATAATAATAAATGTTGGTAGATCAATGTTAATATCAGGAAAAAATATACTTAAAAACACTAGAAAAAAAACTCAGCCACTACAGTAAGTCTCCACAACATTTTCTTTCTTTGACGGGGGTGTACTTTTTGTTTTGTCTGTTTTTGTGTTTTGTTTTTACTATGCTCTTGAGAGTGGGGAGAATTTTGGACCTAGATGGGAGAGAGAAGATTAAAAAAAAAATAGATATTTAGTCTGCAATTTCCAAGACTCAAACCATGGTCAGCCATGTGGGTATCCAGCACCTTTAACCACCATGCCACCTGCCAGCCCCATATAAAGAAGACTTTTAAGACAGAACCAAGTAAAATAAGGAACTTGCTAATTTTGGCTCCTCATCTTGTTAATTAAATGTTTATCTTTACCTAAATGTTTCATTACAATGTCTTGACAATCATAATTCATATTTTTCTAAGAAATTTGCAAACTGGATGAGCCAGAGACTTAGTGGTACTTCCCCAAACCTTAGAGTTCAACTGGTACAGAGCCTTATTACACATTTTGCTTCTGAAAATAATTATTTGAAGAAAAAGAAATTTCCAGCAGGGAGTTGAAAGAATTGTTCTCCCTTGAAGATAAGACCTGTGAATATCCCATAGGGGGAGGCAATTGAAAAGTAATGAGGTGAAAATGGATTACACTCTCACTTCTATGTCACAGGAAGAAAACGTTCCCTTTATAGGAAATTAATTCCCACCTTTGTTTCCTTCAGACTGGATTCAAAATGGGGCTAAAGGCAAGCTAAAAGAAGGAAGACGTTTTATTTGGTCACTCAATTTTAATAGCCTACTGTGCAGAAGGTTTTTACCCAGTGCAGTGGATTGGGTAGGCATTTAATATATGAAAAATGCACTATGTTATTCCCCAGGAACTAAAATTCTAGTAGAGAATATAAGTACATAAATAATAGAAGTAAGACTAAAATCAGGTATTTTAAAATAAAATTTAATGTGTATATTTAAGGTATCTACTCATTGAACAAAAATCTCAAATACAATACACTATTACTATTGTAATAATAACTATAGTCCTCATGTTGTACATTAGATCTTTACACTTGTTTGTCCTATACCTGTTACTTTGTATCATTTAACCTATATTTCTCATTTCCTCCCTTTCATTTTATCCCTGATAACCACTGTTTTATTCTCTATCTCTGTACACTGGACTTTTTTTCCCCCCTTTTTAGATTCCTCATGTAAGTAAGATCATCCTGTCTTTTTTTCTTCCTGATTCTCTTGGGTTATCAGAAAATTCATGATGTGTTTTTGCACAGAAAAACAAAATAATATGTCATGACTTTTCTAACAACCTAATAGTTCATTTTTACTTAGCCTAATGTCTTCCAGGTTTATTTAGGTTATGGCAAATAGCAGAATCTCTTTTTGTTTGTAAGGACAAGCAATATTCTGCTGCATATGTGTGTGTGTCACAGTTTCATTATCCATCTGTTCATTGATTAATACCTACATTATTTCCACATCTTGGCTATTGTGAATAATGCTTCTGTATATCAAAAGGAAATTAAATCACTATGTCATAAGATATCTACATGCAATATTCTTTGCAATATAAGTCTTTCAAAAGATGTACAAAAGGAGTAAAGAATGGTAGAGTGAGGACCTCTGTGAAGCCACTCCTCCATAAAACCAATGAAAATGAAAATGGTATTAGATCTATGTATACACACACACATATATATGTATGATTACTAGAGTGAGTCAAATTGTTAAATTTGACACTGACAAAAATTGTTAAATCAACTTTTCTATAACTCTAAAAGTTAAGCAAACACTTGCAAAAAATCCGAGGAGCATTTATTCAAGAAATGCCTAGTATCTCTAAGGACAGCAGAATTTGTTGTGTTCTAACTTGACCTACTCATCTGCTACCATAGCCCTCTCCACAGCTCTACAGTAATAAAAAGATAACTCATGAAATGAGTAAATACTGCAAATCATATATATACTCAGGGACTTGTATCTAGAATATATAAAGAACACTTAAAATTCAATAGTAAAATACCAAATAACCCAACTTTTAAAGTTGACAAAAGATCTAAATTGTCACTTCTCCAGAGAAGGTACTCAAATGGCCGATAAGCTTATGAAAAGATGGTCAATAACATCAGGCATCAAGGAAATGCAAGTCAAAGCCACAGTGAGATAGCACTTCACACTCACTACGATGGTTATAATCAAAAAGAGAAGAACGCATTCTGGTGAGGATACAGAAAAGTTGGAACCCTTATGCACGGCTATTGGCAATGTAATATGTTGTAGCTACTGTAGAAATCAGTCTGGAAGTTCCTTCAAACATTAAATGTAAGTTACCATATGAACCAGCAATCCCATTCCTATGTATCTGGTATATGTACCCACAAAAACTGGTATGCAAGAGTTCATAGAAGTCAACATTCATAGTTTGGGCTATTTATAATACACAAAAAGTAGAAACACCCAACTGTCCATCAATGGATGATTGGATAAATAAAACCTGTTAAACCTTTACAATGGAATATTATTCTGTAATTAAAAGGAAAGAAGTAGTACTATACACTACAATATGGATGAACCTTGAAAACACTTTGTTAAGTGAAAGAAGCCAGACACAAAGACCACATATTGTACACTGCATTTATAAGAAATGTCCAGAAGAGTAACAAGAGGTAGACAAGAAGTAGACTGGTGGTTGCCAGGTTCTGGTGTGAAAGGGAAAGCGGAATTGAGTGCCAATGGGAAAGGTTTGTTTTTTGTTTTTTTCCAGGATATTAAAAATGTTCTAAAGTTTCATTCTGATGGTTAAATAATTCTGTGATTATACTAAACATCACTGGTTTGTATGCTTTAAATGTGTGACTTGTATAGTATGTAAATTCTACCTCAATAAAGCTGTATTTTTTAAAGTTTATATATTTCTTAAGAAAGAGAAACTCAACAGGGTCTTCATTACAGGATCCACCTTCACCTCAGACATGTCAAAATCATGAGCACACACATGCTTGGTATACTTAGAAAGGTCTCTGGACATGAACTTGGAACCATCCCATGTGGGTCAACCTCCCAGAGCATCTTGTTTCACCACTGCACCACCATCCAAACCCTAAAGCTGCTTTATAAAAAGCACTATTTATGTGTATGAGACAGTTGCCAATAAGGGGCACCTTCCATCCTAAAGCCTCCCAGGCGGGGAAAGAGCTGACTTCTCAAATCACTTTCCTGTTTGTTCTAGGTTAGTCCTGTTCATGTCCAGAGGAAGACAAAGATTCAGATAGAAATGTCAGTAGCTCCTAACAATTTAAGTTCCATTAGGTCTACACTTGACCAGGAGAGCTGGCTACCCAGCACAGAAATCTTAATTGGCTCATTGCTCCTACAGACTGTTATCCTGGGGTCCCTGATCCTCTCTTGAATTGTCCTGATGCCTTTCAATAATTCCAGTTATTTAATCTGCCCCAACTTCATACTCTCAAACAGCAGGTTGTGTAATCTGCTCTGCCATAGGTAGGAAAATAATGTTCATCAAGCAGGGAAAATTGCAGCCAATGACTCATTTAATTCTTACAACAATGCTATGAAACATGTACTATTATTGCTATTTTACACATTGGAAGATGGAGCCATGGAAAGGCCAAGGTCACAGAGCTAGTCAGCACCTTAAACCCAGATGAGTGCCAACAATAAGGTGCTTAACCAAAACACCATTCTGTGTCCTAAGAAAAGCTTATTCATACCATTCCTAGTTACTCTCCCTAGTTTCTGCACATATGCAGTTATCTAATGAAAAGCAAGTCTGTGTCTTATTCACCAGTTCCCAGTTGTCCCACAAATGAAACATAGTTTATGGTTTTAAATCACTGTTCTGGAAAATCAGATCCCAACACTGATTTTATATTACCAGTTTACCCAACCTCCCATCTTTGTAGCAATTCCCACTTCAGAGCAAAAAATTCTATGCAAAAGTTCAGTGCAAATCTCTGAGACTTCCCTTGACCTCTAATCAGGTGTACCCTTCCAATACTCTCAACACTCTCCTTATTCCCCATTGTTGCCATATCAATAAATACTCTTAGAGCTGTAGAAGTCACATCTGTTGGGGTTCAGGAGACATGAAATGAGGGAAGGCTTCACAGAGGAGATTGTACCTGCCTGAAGAGCAGAAATGGAGGGGGAAAACATTCCAAAATAAGAATAATATAAGTGGGGCCAGCAGTTAGCATGGTGGGTTAAGGGTGCTGGCCTCCCACATGCCCAACCATGGTTTGAGTCCTGGACCTAGCAGCTTGCTTTCTCTGCCCCCACCTACCTACCCCCCACCCCCGTCAAATTAAAAATAAGTAAGTAAGTAAATAAAGTTAAAAGAAAAAAAGAAAGAATAGTATAAGTAAATGCATGAATAGCAGTCAAGAAAGCAATCATCAATAAAGTAGTAAACTTCAATCATTTTTGGCAAATAATACTAATTAACTTTGCCATTGTTGATAAATTGCAACAGAAGTATGGAAAGGTAAATTGAAACAACACTAAGGTAAGTGTTTAAAGATAAGGAGAATATGGAGGAAAAAAAGAGAATAGAATAATCAAAGTCAAAATTTGTGTATCGAGACAGAAAAGAGACAAAAATATGAAGAGGTGGCTTCAGAAAATGGGCAGAATTAGGCAAATTACTTGGAATTTCTTTGCACCTCATTAATGTTTTGTTTATTGTCTAGCACTCCCATTACACCACGGGCTCCAGCTCCATGAGGGTCCTGATCATATCTGTTTTGTTCACCACTCTATATCCAAAGCTTTGTGCATTGTCTGGCACACAACAAGTGGTTAATAAATATTTGTTGAATAGTAAATGATAAGGATGGGGGGGACAAGAACCAAAAAACAAAGACTTAGATTTCAAGAATAAATGACTGAGAGAATACAGAGGTTGGAAGTGGAGAGAAAAATAATGTTTTAACCTTACACATGAGTTTGAAAAGCCCCAAGTGTTCATATTTAGCAAAGTTCCATATGTAGACAAGTTCACATTGGAGGGGGTGGGCAGTGGAGATAAACTGTTAGCCTCATTATGAGTAGGAGTTGAGATCATGTGGGAGGGGGGAAGCTTTAGAATGGGAGGTGCCCCGGAAGTGACGGTAGTGATGCCCGTTAGAACAAAGTAGCTCGAGAGGGAGGAAGATACGTTGAAAAGTGGCTACAGTTAGAGATAGGCTAACAGGAGGCGAACTGGAGGAAACATCAGGCCACAAGTATGAGAAAATCCAAAAAAGACTGGTCACGGGGAGACAGACGAAGATACCAAGGAAGGGGTGACTATTATCGTGAGGAGCCACATACTAGCCACTCCTGGTAAGACTACATAAGTAGCAACATGATTGTCAACTCAGAAGTGTTTGATGGCTTTAAGTGATTTTTTGAGGGATGGTGGGGCAAAGCTACATTGTGAGGTAGTTACATTGCTTGAGTGTGAGACTCTCCCTAGGCAGGTTAATCACTTTTTGTATCTTAGCTGTGAAATACAAATGATAAAATCATAATAATTACCTCACTATTTTTATAAGTAATAACTGAATATGGGGAAAAATGCTTAGGAAAGTATCTTGCAAGAGGTCACCACTTCAACATTTTAACTGCCATTAGAATATTTCATGGAATAACTAGTTTTGAAAAGGTGACTGGCACTGTAATTTTTGTTTTGAGGTCTGCAGGAAACAAACATCCTGGAATAAAGGACCAGGATGAGACTTTTCCATCCAATACGGCTAATGTGACAGTCACATAGTGGATAACAGGCAAACCGCAGAGTCGTTGTCGGATCGGCGAGGATCGGTTAGGCGTGAATGTTCTAGAACCCTCAATCATTCTCTTATCAGTCATGCGCAGTACGATTGCGCGCCTTTCCCGAAGCTCCACCCCCTTTTTTCTATATGCTAAAGAGCTTTAGGTCTCGTCTTGTGTCTCATTGGGCTTCAGCGTGCTTTGGTCCCACCTCCTTGGGGCAAAAAACTCCTCCTAATTGGACCGTTTCGTTTTAGCCTGTCCCAGAGCGCGTCATTAGAAAATTGAGATGAGACTAGATGTCTTGAGTATAGGTTTTCAAAAGCAAAGTTTGTTTCTCTTTTCTTTTAAACTAAGTAGATAAATAGAAAACAAGTAAATAAACAAAGTGGATAAGTGACAGTCGGAACTGAAAGGAGGTGGGACTTAAGGTTGGATCGTCGGGGTTCTTTTAACAACGCACCGGGTTACTTCCGGGAGAGAATGGGCGGGCAGAGAATTCTGTGCGTTTGGCGGGTCGCGGTCTCTTTCTAAATAGTTGATCTTCCATGCGGGGGGCCGCCCCCGGAGGCACGCAGTGACGCCGCCGCCACTGCCGGTTCCGGCAGTTTCGGGCTCCCCGATGGCCACGTCGGTGGTGAGTGTATGGAGGAAGGCAAGGTGCCTGGGCTCCAGGGCTCGGGTGAGAGGAGGGGCGCCGGGCGGGTGGCTGCTGGTCACATGGACAGGTGGCGAATCAGGGCCAGGCCCGCGGGGTTCCGAGGCGGGACCCACTCTGCTGCCCGCCCTGCCGCCCCCGCCCTCCGATGGCTGTGAGATCGCTTTCTGGCCCGGGAAAAGACCGTGAGGTGGGGAGAAGCGAGTGGCGAGGAGAGGGGG
>NW_006203620.1:280789-283642 GCF_000334495.1 Tupaia belangeri chinensis
CGAGTGTCTCTCTGAAAATCACTTTGGATTACCTGAAGAAGAAAGAAACACGCAATTCATTGTTCTTAATTAGAATAATAAGCGGGATACTGACTTAATCCTTGGTCCTCTTGCGCCAAACCCAATGGCATTTCTTTTCTTCCGTTTTATGGTTCTATTAACCAACACTGATGAATGTTACTAACTGCGAGAAAGTTTGCAAAGTGGAGCGGCCTACTTCTCCAAATAGTTCGTTGAACTTCATAACTTTTCTGGTCCCTCCGCCGTACCCCTACCCCCCTGCATTCAGCCACTTTGGAGTTTGGTCACAACTTCTGGAAGAGAACACTTTCCTAGAGCCCTACAATGACTGTTTTTTACCGTGTTCCTCCGCTCTTTAAAGATTCATACCATTTCATTTTAATTAAGGTGAATGGGTTGTAAAATATCGGAAGTTTTATAAAGTACTCTAGTTGCTGAACAAAGATTACAAATTTATATTTGAAGAATGAAAAAAAAAAACTAGAATTCGTTAATGAGATGGTTATTTTAGAACCGTGGGCCTAAAAATAATGAAATAAAATTAAAATTGGAAGCTTTTGAACTCTAACCATTAAAATGTCCAAATTTGTGTAGAAGAATGTGGACTGTAATAGTTGAAATAAATTATCAGCTATTGCTAGTGGGTTTGTGTTTGGGAGGGATTGGAAGGGTGGTAATTTCCACTTCTGAAATTTTTCTTGTAGGATTTTAAGATTTATGTATACCAGGCATGTAAGGCTGCTGAGGAATTTGTCAATATTTACTATGACACAATGGACAAAAGGAGACGGGTAAGAGTTAGAGACTACTCTTTATTAATAAACACCAGTTCTTGTGTAGAGCCTGCCATTCTTCTGACTTGTATAAGCAATAACTTTGGCCTTGTTCTTTGAGGGAGTTACTTAGAGAAGGATTTTTATGGTATTAGTGGAAGTGTGGGTTCTGGAATCCTATCACAGGTTTGCTTTTACCTAGTTACATGATCCTAGGCAAATTGCTAACTTCCCTTAACCTACTATAATTTTTACAATGGTAAACAGGAATTTATTTCGATACTATGCTTAACATGGGGCCCAAAATATATTTACTTAAATATGTTACCTTGTCTTAATCTTATCATTTAATCAATATTGTTAAAGTAGTGTTAGCAAAAGGGTCTGCCATTACAGAGAGCATTTCCTGATTTTCCTGGGTTATTTCATATATTAATAAATAATTTCTAATTAAGGCCCATAACTGTAACTGACAGTCACAAGGAGGAGCCACATAGCTTGGATACTTGCAGTCTTCAACAGACCAAATTCTCATTTTCTTAGTTTTTCATTGTTACATGTCTTCAAGCCATATTGTCTAAATATTCAACAGTTATTTCAGTATACGCTCAAATGAGCCTTGCCTGCTTCTTTCATAAACATAACATCATGTTTTAGAGAGCTTCTATCTTGAAGTTACAAAAAGTAACATCCTATCTCTAAAAACTATTTTTTGTTTTTGTTTTTTGAGAGTTTCTTTGCTATAGGGTGTATGCTCTTACCAGAAAGACAGAGACAGACAGAGAGATAGAAAGCGAGAAATCACCCCCTAGGGGGATGGCCACACCACAATCCCTTCTCCATTCTCCTCTTGGGATCCTGGGCGCACACATACACGTGCCTGGTGTGACTTTAAGTCACCAGGTCCAGAACTTGAACTGCGGTGAACTACATGGGAGTTCAGCATCATAGCCATTACGCTTACTACTGGTGCCTAAAAACCTGTTTTTTTAAGGCAGAAAATTTTTAAAAAGTTCATGGTACTGGGACCAGCAGTTGGTATAATGGCTATGTTGCTGGACTGCCATGTAGTTGACCACAGTTTGAGTGGACCCGGTGGCTTAAACTCACGCCAGGTGTGTGTGTGTGCATGCTCACAATCCCCAGAGGAGAATGGAGGAGAAGGGATTGCAGTGTGGCCATCCACCCTGTGGGGTGATTTCTCACTTCCTGTCTCTCTGGCAAGCACACATACCCTGAAGCAAAAACCTCTCAAAAAAAAAAAAGTTCTTGGTACTATATTTGATGACATTGAATAGGAATAAGGAATGTGATAAAGGGTGTTTATTGTACCTTGTCTTGAATGTTTATTGTACCTTACTGCTTTCAAAAATAATGTAGCAAAAAAGCAATGTAGTTCATTATCAGCATTAAGATATCTTTTGGCCTTTTAACCCTAGTTGAATTTTAGAATTAAGCAAATAGTGTGTCTTTTGACCCCAAAGATGTTGCATTTTGCCTCATTTGGGTCTTAACTTAGTTGATTTACCAAAGATTCTTCTTTAGTAAGTGCTGTTGGTTCTTTTGAACAAAGTATGCTAATAAGGTAACAGTAAAAGGAACTAATTCTTCCTAAAATACATACAAATATTAAGTAATTCACAGGTATGTAACCACTAGGATTAAAGTGTACAGGCAGGGTTTGGTGGACCTTTGTTCATTCTCAGAATTAGAAAAGGGAGAGAGACTAAAACTGGTATGAGGTTGTATGTGCTCGAAACTTGTGATTCATTTCCATACAGAAAACAAAAGTTTAAAACTCTTCCAGTTTGGATGAAAATTTTCACATTGTGGTTAAACTGAAATAAGAAAAAAATATATTTAACTGCCTAGTTTATAAAGTGGATGATAAGGCAGCTGATACCTAAGGCCAAGATTATAAAACAGACATCCTGTTCATGTTGGTTTCCAGTGAAGAGAGGAGAAACAAGGGAAGTAGAGATATAGGTAGCACCAGGAAAATGTTTATGTATATCTATAATCTTTTAATCCATTTTTATAAAATGTTTACATAGAAGAA
>NW_006203620.1:283668-286097 GCF_000334495.1 Tupaia belangeri chinensis
TAAATTTTTCTTTCTTTTTAGGCACTAACCAGGCTGTATCTGGACAAGGCCACTTTAATCTGGAATGGAAATGTTGTTACAGGGCTGGATGCCCTAAATAATTTTTTTGAGATGTTGCCTTCTAGTGAGTTCCAGATCAATATGTTAGACTGCCAACCAGTTCATGGTAAGATTATGGTTTTCAAGGTACTTTACTTTGTTTTCCTTTAGTGAGTATTGAGCTTTTACACCAAATGCAAAAATCAATTTGCAGTGGTAGAAGTGTTCATTTAAGTTAAAAATTATGAAATTTCAGCTGTTCGATTAAATTTTTGGTCTTTTCTTTAGATTTTTCTTGCTCCAGAGTACTTCATAGTACTATGAGTAAGTTTGAGTAGGTTTGAGTAGGTTTTTGTGCTTTGTGTGGTTATGGCTTATTGAAAGTTTATGAGAGGTCAGTAGGTGGCATGGTGGTTAATGCCATGGTTCCCACATGGTCAATCACAGTTAAAGTCCCAGACCTGGCAGCTTGAAAATCACATAAGGCATGTGTGCGTGCATACCAAAATTCCCAAGATGAAAGGGAACTGTGGCATGGCAGTTCCCCCCAAGGGGTGATTTCTCACTTTTCCCTCTCACTGTCTGTCTCTCTCTCTCTAGCAACAGCACATACACTTATGGCAAAAACCTTTTAACAAAAAAAGTCATATGAGGGACCAGCAGTTAGCATAGTGGCTATGTCACTGGACTCCCACGTAGTCGACCATGGTTCGCGTCCCGGACCTGGTGGCTTAAAACTCACGCCGGGCGCGTGTGCATGCATGCCCAAGGTCCCGAGAGAAGAACGGAGGAGAAGGAATTGCAGTGTGGCCATCTCCCCTGGGGGGTGATTTCTCACTTTCTGTCTCTCTGTCTCTCTGTCTGGTGAGCACACACGCCCTATAGCAAAAAGAAAAACCTCTCCAAAAAAAAAAAAATGTCATATGGGAAGTTGATACTAAATACAATTTTTGTTCAGGGAGAACAGAAATTTATCTATTTTCCTTAACTTTCTATTGCCTTTTTTTTTTTTTTGAGAGGTTTTCCCTTCTCCTCCATTCTCCTCTCGGGATCTTGGGCACACACGCACACGCGCCCGGCATGAGTTTTAAGCCACCGGGTCTGGGACACGAACCGCGGTCGACTATGTGGGAGTCCAGTGACATAGCCATTACGCTACCTGCTGGTTCCCAATTTCTATTGCCTTTTGAGCCCTGAAATGTCTCCAGAGAAAAATTATACCGTATCTTTGATTAATGTGTTCTAGTATATAACAAACAATTACAAGTTCATAGAAAATTACTCAGTCATGTAAAAGGATAACTTTTGGCAAGAGAGAATTTGACTTGAAGTAGAGAAATACAGTTTATAAATTTTAAAATATTAACCTCTGGTTGAGATCCTAGTTGTTTAGGGGGACTTTTTGTTTCCTTTATAGTTCTATTTTCTTTTTTTTTTTTTGGAGAGGGGAGGTTTTTGCTATAGGGTACGTACGCTTGCCAGAAAGACAGAGAGAGACAGAGAGAAAGAAAGTGAGAAATCATCCCCAAGGGGGGGGGGTGGCCATGCTGTAATCCCTTTCCCTCCATTTTCCTGTCAGGATCTTGGGCATGCATGCACAGACGCCTGGCATGAGTTTAAGCCACCAGGTCTGGGACACGAACCATGGTCAACTACAGGGGAGTCCAGTGACAGAATTACACCATCTGCTGGTCCCTCGTTTATAGTTCTTGAACAATAGCTTAAGAAGCAAAAATATTTTTGAAAGAGATTTTTGCTGTAGTGCATGTGTGCTCACTGGAGAGAAACAAGAAAGGCAGAAAGTGAAAAATCACCAGCACTACCAACCCCGCCCCCTGATGGATAGCCATGCTTCAATCCCTTCTCCATTTTCCTCTTGGAATTTTGGGCACACACACACACACACAGACCTGGTGTGAGTTGTAAGCCACAGGGTCCAGGACTCAAACCGCAGTCAACTACGTGGGAGTCGGGAGTCCAGTGACACAACCACTACACTATATGCTGGTCCCAAGAAGCAAAATACTAATGAGCACTGTTAGAAACCAAATAAAATATTAATACATATGGGAACCAAATGGTCCTCTGTTAAATATAAGGTCTTTATTTTGAAGTTTTAAAGTAACTTTAACATTTTGAAATGAGTATTTAGTTTTCTGGCTTTGGGTGTGCATGCTCACCATTGTGCTTAAGGTAAAGAAAGTTTCTGGAAAATGTTTTAGTATTAGATCATAAGCAATGTTGTTTAAGCCTGAAAATCTTCTTATTTAGAGATACAAACGGATTTCTTCTCTCTTTGTGTGGCTAAAGAGCAGGCTACCCAGTCCCAGTCCACAGTTCTTGTTGTAACCAGTGGAACTGTGAAGTTTGACGGAAACAAACAGCATTTC
>NW_006203620.1:286160-316794 GCF_000334495.1 Tupaia belangeri chinensis
ATTGCAAGTGATTGCTTTCGTTTTCAAGATTGGTCTAGCAGTTAAAGGGCAAAAAGTTCATTCACCTTTGGTCCATTAGTTCCAGCGACTGAAATTTATGTGGATTAATTCATTTCATTGTAGAAGCACTATAAACTAGTATGTACTGAAACTAAATTTCCTTAATATTTTTTTATTCTTAGCAGCACCTTTTCTAGCAGCTGCCAGTTTGGATTGTTGCCCTTAAGAGCTTTAATGCTAGTTTTCTACATGCCTTATGTACATTCCACTAATGACATTCTTATAGTAATATAAACATATGATCTTGGTACTAACATACTCACTGTGAATTGTGCCTGTCGCAAAAATGGAATCCTTTTATAATACTATCTAAGGGATATCAGCACAACAAAACTCTGGGAGAAAGTGGAGGTTTTTGTTTGTTTTGTTTTGGGTTATTAGATTAATTTTGTAGGAAAACTATGTCTGTTTTCAGATCACACTGGTAATATAGTTTTAATATATGGCTTTTCCATATAGGTTCAATGAAAACTGTACAAATTTAGGTTTGTGTAACTACTCTCACATTGGAATTATATATAAATATCTTCAGTAGTCTTTTAATGTTAAGAAGTTATTATTTATGTTGGCATGTTTTCTTGTGAAGTGAATTAATCAAGTATAGAGATGCAAAATGTTCTCTTATGTTCTTAGTTAATATCTTTGTATTGAGCACATTTGGTGACTTAAAAGCAAAGATTTTTCTTGACAACTCTAGGTCTGTAAGTCTAGGTAACAAGTGATAGTAAAACCAATAGCTTTAATAGAAGAATAGGGAATGAAAAATGTAGAAATCCGCGATGAAAGACAAAACTAAGAGAGATGGTTGAATGATAAATTTTGGTACTTGTTTTCTACCTCCTAAAAATGTAGCCTATTTTTAGGGTTTAAAATCACTAAGTTACTAACTATCCTTGCCAAATGATCCTGTCAATTTTGTTCTAATTTTTTAAAGGTCTTTCAACCTCACCTCATATTTATCAACAAAATATATTTCAAGAACTTATGGGGGTAAAATATCAGCAATAAGCCTATCCTTATGACAAAGTCTAACAGGAAAGTTGGAAACAAAGCCATTACTATCTCTCTGTGATACCCTGAACTAAGTCTTCCATATGAACTTTAGGCTCAGAGTTTCCTATGTATTACCCACACCCCAAATAAGTGATTTTTCCCTGTTTTATGCTGTCTACTATGTTGTCTTTAATTGTGTAAAGTTAAAATTATTTAAGTTTACAATTTGTTCTTCCATATGGCATTAAGCAAATAGATCCATTTTAAAATATTTTCCTGTCATGTGGCTAACTCATTGTCTTTTTAAAGGGAAAGTAGAGAATATTGGGTCTTCATAATAAACTTTAAGAAGAACAAATTGATTGACTTGATGTCTCAGATTCTGAAGTGAAAAAAAAACAACATAGCTTTGGTTGTTAGTTAAACTTTAAATGTTTTTCCATTTTTAACGTTTTTAAGCTAGTTATGCCAGCTGTGTTTTGCAACTAAAAGTTAATGTTTCATATTTAATTTAAAAACCAATAATTCATTTACTCTTGCCCCAAACTAAATAATATATTTCTCATGTACACACAAAATAGAATTAAATAGAAAAAAGAGGTCAAACAGAACTTTAGATCACATTTTTTTGTAGTACTGATAAAAACTTGCTCATTATATTCTATTCAAAGTGAGATTCTTCCTATTTTAGAAAACCACAGCTCCTGCAGCAACACTCAGAATGTCCAAATATTGCCCTTCCCTTTATGGAGAACAGTTTCAAGTAAAAGCTGCATATAAACTAGCAATAACTGAATTGAACTGTTGTGTATTGTTCATGAATTATATGTTTTAAGACATATATGTCAACTGCTTTTCCAAACTCTGTATAACTTTTAAATAGCTGGAACTACTCTTGTATGGACTAGACTGTATTTTTGACATGCTTGTATTTTTATAACTTGAAGAAATAAAATTTGCCTTGTAACAGGTTTTCTCAAACTTGTTTTAAGGTCTTTTGATTTTTATTTTTAGGCTCCAGAATATATACTTGTTTGTTTGTTTTTTTAATGATATGATGTTTTTCAAATTAAAAAAAAATTAGATTGTTGAAAAGTGTCTATCAGCTCTTGAAATATTCTTTGTTATTTTTAATAACCCACCCTGTTGTTCCTCTTTTCCCATCTCGTGTTCACATTCCCAAGATCTGTTGAAGGTAGCAGTGAAGTTTTTGGTGATAAGTTAGAAATCTTAACCTTGAGAAACTAGCCAAAATGCTACATTCAGTAGCCAGTGAAACCAAAATATAACTGGTTTCCAGCAAGAATGGTCCCTTAGCTTTTTTTTTCTTCTATTAAGCCAGAGGGTATGTGCAGAAGAGAGAGGAAATGAGAGAGAGAGAAAGCATCCCCTATTGAGACCTAGTCAAACTGCAATCCTTTTTCCTCCAGTACTCCATGTTATCAGGATCCCAGGTACACACATGCATACCTGGTTTGTAAGCTGCCAAGGCCAGGATTTGAATCCTGGTTGGCCATGTGGGATCTGGCATCCTTTGAACAGCACTTAACGATGTGCTATTAGGCTGGCCTTACTTTAATCCTATATTTAAAATTTAAAATATCACCAAATACTTGTGGAGAAGACTGAAAAGAGACAAAATCCCCAATCCACTACCATACTTCATCTCTTCAAAAATGCTTGTTTTGTTTTGTTTTGTTACATTTTAACATTATTTATAAGATAAAATGATGCCATAAAATAATTACCTTTTCGACCCTTTCTCAGTGACACATAAAATAATGGTAAGTTTTATAATTGGCGGCATCTTAGATTGATGAAATGCAGTAATGAATTTTGCTTAGATAAAAGATGGTTAGGAATCTATTAGATCGCTGGGAAAGTCATGATACATTTTTCTGTGCAAAAATGTGTTAAGACTTACCCAATGACCCAATACTTAGATCTAAATTTTATAGACATTAGTGAAAGAGAAAGGTAAACTTAAGAGGCTAGTAATTCATGACTGAAATTGTCACCATGGCATCTGTGTTTCATACTAGCCTATATGGTTGGAAAAGCTGCAGATTTTATTTAAATGTGCATGCTTTGGAGATTTTGAGTAATAACATTTTCCTAGTTTGGAGAAAATGCCTTGTAATAAATGTATGTGAAAAAAATGCTAAGTCATCAGAAAAGTCATGATTTTCTATGCAAAAATGCTTCATGACTTTCCCGACAACACAATAGTTCCAGTATCAAAGGAAAAGTGCAGAGTTTGGGAAAGCAGTAAGAAATACAGAAGCCAAGGAGGTCTTGTGAGTTCTTTTATTCTGAAATTTTGCCAGATAGACTATTACTTAGAATTAGTGAGGCAGGAAATTTGGTAGAAAGGAACTTAATTACTGATTTTTGTTGTGTTCAATAGGATAGAAAGGATAAAGTGCACACTTATACTTTCTATTATGTTTGCTTTAACATAAATGTGTGCTAATTTAATGTGAATACACCTATTTAGGGGGGGATCAGTAGTGATCTTTAGCTTTTTGACTTGACAAATGGCTCGGTATGATAAAAATACTTCTTCAAACTCTTGTTACCAAACTCCGCTATATTCCATTAAATACTTTACCAAACACAGCTTTTTGTAAAAAAGATTTCTTGGTGATGCACAGCAGGTTATGAAGGTCAGTCTAGCTTTCTAGGGAAGCACTAAAAGGTAGGGAGGGTCTTAGGATACAGCATAAATTTGTATATACATCTCCTAGAAAGGTAACTTACCATTTTTTAGAGTACTTTTTGTTTGCCATAGGGCATGTGTGCTCATAAGAGAGAAAGACAGAGGACAGTGAGAGGGAAAGTGAGAAATCACACCCCAGGGGAATGGTCATACCACAATCCCTTCTCTATTTCCCTCCTGGGAACTTGGGTGCACACATGCACATGTGTGCATGCACACACACACCATGATTTTCAAGCCACAGGGTCTAGGACTCAAACCATGGTTGGCCATGTGGGAGTCCTGCAATGAAACCAGTATGCCATCTGCTGGCCCCCAAATTTTTACTGTTGGCCCACAGTAAGAAATATATTTTGGGAACCAGCAGATGGCATAATGGTTACATCACTAGGCTCCCATGTACTGGACCATGGTTTAAGTCCCAGATCTGGAGGCTTAAAATTCACGCCAGGCATGTGTGCATACATGCGCAAAATCCCAAAAGGAGAGTGAAAGAAAAGGGATTGCGGTGTGGCCATCCCCCCTGGCGGGGGGTGAGTTCTTGCTTTCTGTCTCTCTGTCTCTCTCCATCTCTTTGGTGACACATGTGCCCTATAGCAAAAATCTCTCTAAAAATAAAAAGTGTATTTTGTCACAACCCAGTATATAGATGCTTTAAAAAATGTAATTCCAAAAAAAACTCATGCTTAACCAGTTGTAGTGTGTTGCTGGTGTTTTCTATTTCATTCTATTAATTTTTAAATAAATCTTGGTCATAACCTGCTCAGTCAGTGATTTTTATGACTTAAAGGGTTGTACAACAGTTTGATAAATGCAAAACTAAGAGTAACCATTTTTTTGTTACTACTTTCTAGTGGGAATGTAGATAGAGTTGGCTTCCAGAAAGTGGTATCATGTCCCAGTGGTATCAGTCTGACTCAGAAGTGATCAACAACTTCTTTCTCTTCTCAGACTTGTTGTATGTGTTGAGGTCCACGCAGGGTTTTTCTCTTATTTTGTGGCTTGCACCAGGAGCTCAGAGCTAAGAAAGCAAATGTTGGGGCCAGCAGGTGGCATAGTGGTTAAGGCTCTGGACTCACATATGTGATTCAGTCCCAGACCTGGCAGCTTGCTTTCTCACTTTGTCTCTCTCTCTCTCTCTCTCTCTCTCTCTCTCTCCAGGACCTCCCACCCTTCTCCCTACTGTCGTGGCACCTTTGCCACCATCGTGTGAGATGTGGGATGAAGAAGGTCCTCCTGAGAGACTAAACTGAGAATCATGTTACACCTACACAGCACCCTTCAAGTCACCAAAGATGCCATCAAAGTTTCCATGCAAGAATGTGTTCTTCTGGTGTTTGAGGTGCGCTCCAGCCAGAAGCTTATGAAGAAAACCACCTCTGACCTATGAGATCTCATACTCCTATACACTTTTTTTAAAGAGGTTTTTGCCTGAGGGCATGTGCACTTACCAGAGAGAGACAGAGACAGTGAGAAAAAAAAATGAGAAACCACCCCCCCTCAGGGGAGATCGTCATGCCGCAATCCCTTCTCCATTCTCCTCTTAGGATTTTTGGCATATACAAGCACCCAGTATGATTTTCAAGCCACTGGGACCAGGACTCGAACTGCAGTTGGCTACGTGGGAGTCCAGCAACATAACTGCTACACCATCTGCTGGCCCCTTCCCATACACTTTATTCACCTTGTCATCAAACATAAGTCAGGGTTTGAGACTGTCCAGCAAATGCGGAGGGAGTCATTTTTATCACACTTGCATTTCTCAATAGTCACCCTACACCAGTTTCTAAAAATACCAACCATTTTGGCCCAAGCAACTCTGTAGACCTTAAGGCTTGAGTAAATTGAGTTTCGACTGTTTCAGCCTCTCTGAACTCCAGTGACTATCCATCCGTGAAGAGGTGGCTTAAATGACAACACTTTTGATGCTTATGGTTGAGAGTCTTGATCTTCTAGTCTGGATAACTGGGGTTGATTCTAAAATACAGCAACTGAACTGGAGTAAACTAGGTATTTGTCACATGCTTTAAAAGACATAAATGATATATTCGAATTAGCCAGAAATCCCACAAGGATGCAGAGCATGCTAAGAAATTTAGCAGAACCTTGAGCAAGTGTGAAATTATAAATGAAGTACACACAGCGCTTTGTGGCAAACATTCTTTGATGCCTGGAAACCGATACTGAATAAGCGTAAGAGCACAGGTAATAGAACGGTGAAGATTTACAAACCTTAGAGATAAGCCAGATGATCTGTTTGTTTTACAGAGAAAATTAAAGTCCATAAATGGGATTTTTCCCATAGGCATGCAATAAGCTAATGGTAGGTAGAGTCCAGAACTGGTGTATCCTGACCTTCAGATTCTTTCCAGTATGCCAGAACTTTGTCCAATTTGGGGGTAAATCATTTTCTTCCTACTGAGCAACAAGCCCTTGGGCGAGGTAGTTGCCTTCCCTACTCAGTCTTCACCCTGGGGATTCTCACTGTCCCAGAGCTCCCAGGAAGGATGTGGTGAGTCTGTGAGCCAGGTTAGCCAACACATCAGGAGCCCACCTCTGAGCTCTGGGAGATAACCTGAGGACATCCAGGAGGAGCCACAGTGTCCAGTTCCCCCCGTGAGGCAGAGCCTGCTATGCAGATGCCATGCAGTGTGTTTCCTCTCTGAGGAAAGCCAGATGTGGTTACCACAACAGAATCCCAACCGCCCTCCCCGGAGCAAACTCCTGGCCCACTCTCTACAAAGGCAGATTCCTGCTACAGAATCAATGGGACTCCCAGACTTTAGAAACAGGAGTATCCTCCCATCGGGTGTATTCCTGGCCCATGAGGCTGGGATGGTGCTGGAGACTAGGCCTAAAGTTTACCTTGAGAGTCCATTCACCCATTCCAGGAATATTTCTTAAGTATGTATCAAGTTCTAGTTACTATAAAAATTAAAACAAACAAACAAAAAAACCCGAAAGGTGCCCGAGGGCACCATTTAGCCCATGATAAATAGTCATTGGATAACTATGCTCTGGAGGCTCAAAATGAGGCTTGCTTCGATGGCGTTGATGAGATGACTCGCACCTCTGTAATCTCACAACCTGTTTGTACCTCTACAAGGGCTGGGTTAGATATGTGTATATCTACTTTTTCTTTTCTGGAATGTAATTCCTCCAGGGTGAGAACTAGAGATCTTTTCATGATACCTGAAACAAACAAACAAACAAACAAACAAAAAACAAACAAACAAAAAAAAAGCTAATCGGTTAACAGCTGGCAGAGACCAGGAAGACCGGCTGCACTCACACCTGTAATCCAGGCCAATCTAACAAGCACTCGTTGCCGATCTGGCCTGTGGTTAGTCCAGTGCTAGGTGCTCTGGGATGCCCACTGCCTACATTTCATGCCCATCTCTCCAGATGTTTGTAATCTTTTATGGGGCATAGACATAGGGAAAAACAGAAGTAAATACCAATGGAACCCAATGCTAAATAAAAGTAATTAAATGAGAAAATGCTGTAACCTACCCAGGTAGATGGGAAGGGAGAGAGGGGAGTGTCGCTGAAAGACTTCAGAAAGAGGGAAGACCCTTGGCTGGGCCCTGTGAAGAATGGATGACTTGGAGAGCAGGGTGGGTGACTCTGGTGACAGAGCATGATAAAGTATGATGAAAGGCACAAGCAGGGAGGCAGAGGAATCGGGCCCAGCTGAGGTGGAGGGTAAGCGTCAAGCACTGACAGCCCCGTGTTTGTTTTCAGCACTTTTGCCCACTTCTGAAGTCAGATCGGAGCTGTTTTTAAGTCTACCTGCATTTTGGGTTGTGCACACTGGTTTTCAACAATTGTTAATCTGGAAGGGTTCTTCTCAGGATGCTACCAGTCAAGAAGGGTATTTGAGAGACTGCCTTTAACTCCTACAATTGAGGGAACTGGGGCAAGGTCTTTGTCTTCTATTTATATCAGTGGCTCTTGCATCAGTGGGGCTTGCATTAAAGTCTCCTGGAGACCGTGTTAAATAAAACACTATTGCTGGGCCCTCTCTCGGGAGTTTCTGGTTCAGTAGGCTCTGGTGGTCCAGGAATGTGCATTTCTAACAGTTTCCTGGTGAATGTGAGGTTGCTGGCCCCAGGGAACAGACTTTTAGAACCAAAGCTTGAAAGTAAAACTGAAGGTGGCTTTTCCAACCCTGCTTCTGAAACTTGACGGAGATGTCAGCCGCAGCAAGAGCAACCAAGTGTAAAAATAAAGTGCTGACATCTATAGGATTAAAGGGACCGAGTTTGTGTTTGAGATTGTGGTATATGAAACATAAACACTATAACATGACTTTTAAGAATAGCAAGTTTTTAAGTCCATGGTGAACAAAAACGTATCTATTTAGTCAAGTTTAAAAAGGCAGTGTTGGGACATCAGGTGGCATGGTGGCTACAGCGCTAGATCCCACATGGTTGGCTGTGTAGTTCAAGTTCTGGACTTGGAGGCTAGAAAATCACATGGGGCACACGTGCATGTGTACTCAAAATCCCAAGAGGAGAACGGAGGAGAAGGGATTGCAGCTTGACCGTCCCTGGGGAGGGGGTGATTTCTCACTTTCCCTCTCTCTGTCGCTCTCTGGCAAGCACACATGCCCTATAGCACACAAACAAAAATCGGTGTTATTGCTACTCGTTTTGTATTTGTCCTTTGACACAGTGTGGGTGTATTAGTCAGGATTCTCCATAGAAACAGAGTCAATAGAATGTGTGTGCGTGTGCGTGTGAGTAAGAAGGAGACTTATTTAAAGGAATTGGCCCGTGATTGTGCATCATGGTTGTGCTTGGCCAGTCCAAAATCTGAGGGTGGAGGCCAATGGCCTAAAGACCCAGGACAACCTTAGACTTCTGGTGCGACAGGGAGCTATTGCCACAGATGAAGCTGAAGGCAGTAGCTGGAGAAATCCCTCCTGCTCAGGGGAGGTCAGCTTCTTGTCCTATGCAGACCTTCCATGACTTGGAAGGCCCACTCATGCATAAAAGCCATCTCTTTTACTCCAAATCCATCGACTTAAATGTAAATTTCATTTGAAACCCCCATATAGAAGCATCCAGAATAATGTTAAACTAAATATCTGGGCACTAGCCAATATATAAAATTAACCATTAAAGGGGCTGGCAGGTGGCATAGTAATTAAAGTGCTGGACTCCCACATGGCTGACCGTGGTTCAAGTCTCAGATCTGACGGCTTGGTTTCTTTTTTCTTTCTTTCTTTTTTTTTTAGGACACGTTCCACATTTTATTTACATTTTAAGACTAACTTAAATCTGAATAAAATTAAATTAATCTTTAAAAATAATACATAAATAATTCTTTTTAAAAAAGCAGATATTTAGGTGAGTTTTTAGGTAAAATACGGAAATAGGATGAGTGACAAAAGGAGTTGAAATAGGAATCACTGCCCAAAGCATATTAAAAATAATAATAATTCTTAAAAAAATAGAAAGCAAATGTTTAGGTTAGTCTTTAGGTAGAATATGGAAATAGGATGAGTGACAAAAGAAATCAAAATAGGAAAGAAGCTTTTGTATTTCAGGTGTCCAAGCAAAGAACTGAGAAGGTATTCCAGCAGAACCACCTTTGGACGTGGTTCAATATTGCATAAGATTTATTTTTGATAAATTTTAAGTCAATTTCATGTGTTTTTTCCCCGTCCTTGAACACCACAGGCTTCTACATAGTGAAGCCCTTGGTTTGACAAAGGCTGTTGTGGTCTCAAAGGTGTAAGTCCTAGTCTCAGGCACAAAAGACATCTGTATCCTAAGACCATTTTGTCCCTGATGTGCTTTGTGACCTTAGACAATTTACTTACTTTGGCTGAGCCTCGTCTTCAGCTGTTGAATGGAGATACTATTAGGTCTTTAGAAAAGTCATGATTTATTTTTCTGTTTTCCTATGCAAAAATGTGTCATGACTTTCCCAAACTCATATTTGCCCTATCTGACCCATCAGGTGGTTATGAAGATCAAATAAGACAACAAACTAAAATATTTTTTAAAGTGCATAAATACAATATTAGATTTTTTGGCTTGGTGATTGACCTTTTTTCTTTCCTCAATTCTGTTTCTTTCAGGATAAAAATCAATTCATAGGCACTGTCATCCATAACCAGACACTCATTATAAATCTTGGACCACTGCCTTTACAAAACTTAATCCAGCTTCACAAAAAGTCTGAGATTAGATAGATATAGAGATTATTTTACTATAAAAACAATATATAGGGCTTTAAAAGGGAAACAACAATAATTTGAAAATTATTTTTGAGAGGTCTTTATGTAATCAGAAAAAAAAATGACAACATTATTAATTACAGTTCTCTTGCTCAAAGGCAGGAAATCAGAAGACTGCAACATTTGCAAGCCCAAATGCTAAGGTCAGGCAGCCTGGTCAGCCTTGGATCCCTGAGCCGCCTGAGGTGGCCAGTATGCTCTTTGTTCCCCTGACCCTTTTGTTTAGTTTCTAAAAGGGTCCCTGGGAACAATTTTTCTAATATGCTGATCTGTCCATCTGTGATAGCCAAGATGACCAGTGTTCCAGGCCCAATCTCAGAGCTAGTGATTCACTGACTTTGGGTATTGCTAGAGAGAAAAGGTAAGCCTAGGGCAAAGAACTGGATGAGAAATAAACTCCAGAGTGGGGAAAGTAGGTACAGTTAAGAAGATGTTACTCTCTAAACAATTGAAAATAAAAGGGAAAGAAGCAGGAAACATAAACCAGAATAAACAGCCTCTCTTGCACAGATAAATTATAGTAACTCTGAGAAAGTACGGTGGTTAAAGAAAGCCTCACACCTAAGATTGAGAACTTCAGGTAGTTTATATATACACACATTTTTTCCCCCACAAGTCCATAGGAGTCCAGTGGCAAAAATAGAAACTATACCTCTTTCTCTCATCCTTCTGGGCCCTATTTGATTCCCAAGAATCATCCTCCTGTTGCAGACTCGACTTACCCTCTTCTTCTCAAGTCCTCCTTTCCTATCCCATTCAAACAACTTTGCTGCAAGAGTCATGCCATCATGTCCCACCCTCTGCTTTCAGGTAAAATTTGTTAACTCATAAACTCACTGTGGAGGTCCCTCTACTTTCAAGTTAAATTTGTTAACTCATAAACTCACTGTGGAGGTGATTGGCTTTTATCTTGGTGGTTGTGTTCTGGCTGAAAGCAGTTGGGAACCCATAGCTCAAAGAAATGGCTCACTTTGGACATATGTTTTGCTTGTGAGGGACCTTTGGTGCCCCTCAGAAGGATCAGAGAGGGACCTTTGGTGCCCCTCAAACTGTATCTTACAGAAAGCCAGGTTCTACATATCATTTATCATGGTATTGGCCCAACATATGACGGGTTTTTAAAAAGTTAATGTAAATGTACGTTATGAAAAAATTATACATGGATTTCAAAACGTTTTTGCATCAAGAAAAACTGATACTTTGATTCTACTTTTTCCTTAACACTTTGAAGTTCCTTCATATAACCACACAAGTATCTTTCTTTAAGGAATAATTTATTTAATTTTATTTATTCATTCATTATTTTTCATTTTGCCAGGAGAGAGACACACAGAGAAAGAGAGGAGGAAAGTGATAAAGCAAGTCATCACGTCCATGGGAGTGTTCAGCACCTAACCACCACACCTGCTGCCCCCCCCAAATAACTTATTTTTTTAAGCTTAGAAAATAGCAGTCTTTCTTTTTGGGTTTTTGTTTTGTTTTGTTTTGTTTTGTTTTGGTAGATTTAACAAAAGTTTAATATCAGAATAACTTACAATGATGATAACATTTTTTAGAGGTTTTTGCTATAGGGCACGTGTGCTCACCAGAAAGAGAGACAGAGAGACAGAAAGTGAGAAATCACCCCCCAGGGGGGATGGCCCCCGTCGCAATCCCTTCTCCTCCATTCTCCTCTTGAGGTCTTGGTCACACATGCACATGCGCCCAGTGTGAGTTTAAGCCACTGGGTCCAGGACTCGAACCGCGGTCGACTACATGGGACTTCAACATGGGACTTCAGCGACATAACCATTATGCTAACTGCTGGTCCCAACAATGATGGTAACTTAAATCTGGGGTAGGCACATGTACCTGTACTTGTACATGCAGAACTATAAACCACTTAAACAAAAGCTTATTTGGATCCTCATTTTTTTTCTTAATTTTTTAATTAATTAATTTACATTCGTTCACTGAACATTGTCACAGCATACAAAATGTGATTTCTCATCCAGAATATGCTGCATAGTAGCTTAATCATACATGTTATCATCAATAATTTTCCATTTCTAGTTTCATGTATATATGTATATATATTTTTCTCCCCTATTTCTCACCCTCTGTCATTTCCCACCCTCCTCCCACACTATCTCAGGTGTCCACAGTTGTATTCCATTCCTTTTTTCCCCCACATTTTATTGATTCACAGAATTTCTTAAATAATCCAACTACTTTCAATAGCAAGCTCAGGTGATATATACACATCTATGAATACATGTCTGACTTTAGGCATGAAACTCTGAGTAGAATGAATATACTATAAGGTAGCACCTAGCTGATCCTATATAGCTTACAATGGTCATTAATTATGTATTTTTACTATATTTTTTAATTTCAAGAAAAGCAGATTTAGCTTTAATAAATCAAAAAAATGCTAAGGAATTATGCTTAAAACTTGAAGCCAGGAAACAGGTTGGGATTCTGTTCAAATAGTAAGTACATGAACATATGGGCAGCTCAAGACACAACAAAAATCCTTAAAGCCGGAAAACAAAGCCTACAAGAAAATCAGCAATGTTTTGGTCAAAAGTCATAAAATTTTATTTTACTCATTCAGTCTCATGCACTTAATCTATCTTCCATTGTGGTTCGATTTTCCCAAATAAATTCTAGGATATAATATTCAACTCCAGACTTATCACCACAATTAAGTTGGCCATTTTCTTAGTTTTTGAACTCTTATTTCTGTGTGACTGGATTTAATTTCCCTGGTATAGCACTCCCTGCAGAACTTCTTGGAGATATGGTCTGGTGTTGGTTAATTCTTTCATCTTGTTTATCTGAGAATTTTCTTGTCTTTTCTTCCCATATGAAGGATAATCTTGCCGGGTAAAATATCCTTGGTTGAAATTGCCTTTTCCTTACTACTTTGAATGTATTTTCCCATTGTTTCTTCACTCGCATTGTTTCTGATGAGAGATCCACTGTCAGCTTGATGGGATATCCTTTGTAGGTAACTTGCTGTTTCTCTCTTGCCAATCTTAGTATCTTGTCAATCTCAGTATCTTGTGTTTGTCTGTGGTTTTGCTCAATTTGGCTATAATGTGTCTTGGAGAAGAACTTCGTGGGGTGATTCTATTGGGGGGTCCTTTGTATTTCTTGGGACTATATCTTTGAATGCCTCTCTAGGTTTGGCAAGTTTTCGTCCAGGATTTAATGGAATAGATTGTCAATGCCCTTATGGGTCTCTTCCCCTTATGGGATACCAATTATCTGGATGTTCGATGGTTATCTAGTATTTCTCGTATAGTATTCTCATTTTTGAGGGGCAATTTTCTCAGTCTTCATGGTAGATTTTTCTAGGCCAGCGATTCTATCTTCTACATCTGAGATTCAATTTTTGGTATGATCTAGTCTGCTTTTAATACTTTCAAGGGAGCTTTTGACTTCCTGTGTTACAGTCTTCTCTGTCAGGTCCATTTGATTCTTTTTTAAAGTGTGTAATTCCTCTTCTAGATCTTGCAAGAATTTCCTCACCTCCTGAAGCTTGTCAGCTCCTTTCCCCTGCCTCTTCGGCAGTTCATTATCTCTCTTCTCTTCGATTTCTCTGAGCTTTGTCACCATGAAAATTCTAAATTCTTCATCAGACATGTTCATGAATTTCATCATACTGTCTGAGGATGAAAAGGAGTTATTTTTCCTTGGAGGAGAGGTATTTTCTTGTTTTACCATATTTCTTGTGACCCTGCGGTGATTTCTAGTCATATGATGGCTGGTACATTTCTTTTAATTCTTAAAGTTCACTCTGAGTGTTCAGAGGTATGCAGGAGCAGGTGATCTGCATTCTCTCCTCCATTCCATTCTCACTCTTTATGCATCATAATCAGTGGGAATAGAGGAATATTTTGACTCTAACTGTATTCAGATGTTTAGATCCTGTTCACTTGGACCTGTCTAGGCACTTAGTGAGTAGAAGCCAAGAAGCCAATGAGTAAAGAAAAAACTGAAAAACGCGTGGCACACTTGCACGCTGTGCAAAAGCACTATTTCACAGCTGAAGTTCAGGATCTATGTGGAGATGGACCTGGGTTTGTGCCTTTCCTAAACAGAAGGGGAGAGGCACCTATTAACACAATAAAGGGACTTGAAAGCCCAGAGAATACTTAACCTTAAAACAATTATTTTTTAAATTAAATAGTTTAGGCAGACACAAAGAGAGAGAAATGGAGACAAAGAGACAGGTAACACTACCCACTAGAAATAACTGAGGAAGAAGTCTCAGCATAAAATCTTAATTTTAAGTCTCTGAAAGCACTAGTTCACAGCTGATGTTCAGGATCCATGTCCCAAAGATCTTATTAAGTCTGCCTTCTTCAGTCTTCTGTTCACTATGATGCATGGCTTTCATCCTATTGTTGTTCTCTCACCTAGTTGTTAGTGGGCTGACAATACCCCCAAATTGTTTCCACTCCAGGCTGCTTATTATTAGCCTGCAGAGCCCCTTTGGCGCAGCCTAGGAAAATTTTAGGAAGTAGTAAGTTATGGGATAATGGGTGTAGACTGACATCAAAGAAATATCCAGGTGAATTGCAGACCTGCCAATTGCCATGTGATCCGTTAGCAAGTTATTAATCTTCTACCTAAGCCTCTGTTTCTTCATTGATAAGAGATTATAATACTTACATTGCAAGGTTATTGTGATGCTTGAGCGAAATATTAGCTGAAAGGTGCCTAGCATACAGTAATAATAGCTAACATTCACTATACATTTACATGTGTCGGGCTGTAGTAAGCACTTCACATGCAAGTATCTCATGAACACAATGACCTTAGGAAATAGACAGGCACTATTATGACCATTTTGCAAATGAGGAAATGTTATTTCATAGTCAGTTGTCCTCGGTGATAGAAGCAGAATTTAAAACCAGATCTTTCTGATTCTTAACCACTTGAACTCTGTTTTCCTATTCCTATAGCCAAGTCTGGGGAAGACATAGCTGTCCTTATACCCAGATGTCTTTTCAGCATCTTACTTCCTTACCTTCATAGCTGGAAAGCTCCTAGACCTAAGGATAAACATGGAGAAGCATAGCCAACAATATATCATGTAAAGTTAAGGCTAATGTCTGGAGGGAAAAAAAAATACAATAGCACAGGGTGAGAGTCTCTCTCACCCTTAACCCTTGTAGGGCAGAAGGATCTAGCCAAAGATGTACATCCTATGTTAGAAGTGTCATAAAGCCATACCTCACATTAATGCTGATATATCCAGATACAGTCATGCTGGACATTTGTTGGGGGTTAGAAAGTGTTAGAGGTTGTGGCAGCTATGGATACTGCTGAGTTCAAGAAAGAACTTACCTTTCAATTGTTAGCAGAGCAGTTAGCTGAGAGGCTCCAGCTGCAGTACCTGCAGGATATGCTGCAGTATTTGAGCTAAGACCAATGGTGTCCTGAAGCAGCCTCTAATCAATGATTGGACCTGGCAAGGCTGCCATGCCTGGCCATTTCAGTCAAGTGCAGGACTGATTTCATGGGTTGCCTTTACTCCACAGCTCTCTTAGATTGGCTAAGTCATTGTCAGAGCCACATTACAAGGTGTCTAATTGGGCTTTGGTATTTCTTTTGTGAATGTCAGATACACATCAGAATCTGAAGGCTTTTTTGTCAACCATGATGCTTCCTCCCTCTTTAATTTTCACAAGTGTTAATCCCTACTAAAACTCTTTCACTCCTAATTCGATTTTAGCACAGGCAGTCCTCATTTAACAAACTATGTTCTATTCCTAAGACTATGTTGTTAAGCAAACTGGTCAATAAGTGAGGTGTGGGACTAGCAAATGGTGTAATGGTTATGTCACTGGATTCACACATAGTTGACTGCAGTTTGAGTCACGGACAAAGTGACTTAAAACTCACACCAGGCATGTGTGCATGCATGTCCAAGATCCCAAGAGAAAAATGGAGGAGAAGGGATTGTGACATGACCATACCCCCTGGGAGGTAATTTCTTGCTCTCTGTCTCTCTCGTGAGCTCACATTCATTACAGCAAAAATCTCTCTCAAAAATAAATAAATAAAATAAGAGAGGAGCTTAAAGGCAGATGTCTTATAGTGTCATGATGCCACAGGATATGTGTTTTCCAATAGCTGTCACAGAACACCACACTAGAATAGTGTATTTCTGTCCATACAAAAAGTATATATTAGGTAAGTGCCAGAAAGCAGCAAAGACATACCACATACCATGACACAATAATATAAATCTAGTATAAACACTTTTATTTACTCTGAATGTTACTGGGTTGTTGAGAAAGTCATGATACATTTTCACATAGAAAAACAGAAAAATATGTCACGACTTTCCCAATGACCTAATACTAGGGGTGCATAAGAAAGTACAAATTTCCAGGACCAGCAGTTAGCGTAATGGTTATGTCGCTGAACTCTCATGTAGTTGACTGTGGTTTGAGTCCCAGACCCAGTGGCTTAAACTCACGCCGGGCATGTGTGCATGCATGCCCAAGATCCCGAGAGGAGAATGGAGGAAAAGGGATTGCGGCAAGGCCATCCCCCAGGCGGTGATTTCTCGCTTTCTGTCTCTCTGTCTCTCTATGTATTTCTGGCCAGCACACGCGCCCTATAGCAAAAACCTCTCAAAAAAAAAAAAAAAGTAAAAATTTCAAAACAAAATGTGTAGTCTTGAATGCTTTGAATAATGCTAATAAACTGGAGGAGTGAGACAAAAACCGAGAAAGGGCATTGCCAAGACTAACATAGACAGAGAAAGGGGATTTTCCCCCTGCTGAAAACTGGTGGTAAGTCCCTGAAGTTGTTAAATAGGCAAGTTGTTAAGTGATGAATGACCTTATCTATACTTACTAGCGAACCAGAAATGACTGAGGAATATTTGTTACCTGTTCTTTGCTGAACGTAAGGACCGATTGATATTGAGAATGAGCATCTGGTGCCTTTTCAGGCAACTAGCTTACTAGTCTGTTTGTCCATTACCATGGAAACATCTACAGGCAAGGAAAACAATAATAAAATGGAGACAAGAATTCATAACAAACTCCATATCCACACCCAAGCTGTTGGAGAGGTGCCGTAGCCACTTTGACAGAGAAGGTTTGGGGCTTTGGTCAGTTGTATTTGGCATTGTGAGGGCTGGACCTGAAGAGGGGATAGAGAAACACTTGGGCTGTCCAGGCCTGGGAGTTAGGGACAGTAGATGGAAGGCGGAGAGAGGAATGCTCAGAAATTAGAGTGTAGGGCCCAGATTGTACTGTAAATATTCACAAAATGATCCCAGCATCCTGTTGTCTTAGCATCCTGGCAGTAAAATCACTTAACCAGGACTTTGCACATAAAAGCTGGCCTACCGAAGAATTCCTATGCTCTGGCCTTCTGCCTTGCTCCACTACCCACTCTTGCTTTTGTGTGTCTCCAAACCATTGCTCCACAGCAAAGATTGTGAATCGGGTCTGGGGTCCACAAAACTGTTGGAGCTTCAAGAGGATGGTTTGTAATTCCCCAAGGAAGTTTTATGGGCATTTATCTGGGAACAGTGGTCATAGTTTTCATCACCTTCTCAAAGGGGACTGTTATTCTAAAGAGATTAGAAAATACTGGTCCAGAGAAAGTTCATTTTTATGAATCAGTTAGGTACACAGAACTGGCACATAGTAGGTGTCTCCAAAATAATCTTTACATGAATGAATGAATAACTAAAAAGAAGAAATGACTATGGGTAGAAAAATTAAGTGATATAAAACACTTACATGATACCTGACACTTAGTAAGCACTCATTTAAAATTATTGTTGTTTAGACCATAAGATGACATAATGGTTATGTTGTTGGATTCCCACATAGTTGATCACAGTTCAAGCCCTGGCCCTAGCAGCTTAAAATTCATGCCAGGCACATGTGCATGCATGCCCAAAATCCCGAGAGAGGAGAATGAAGGAAAAGGGATTGAGGCATGACCAGTCCTCCTGGGTTGTGATTTCTCACCTTCTGTCTCTGTCTCTTTGGCGAGCACACACGCCCTATAGCAAAAATTTCTCTTAAAAAAAATAAGTAAAATTATTGTTGTTATTCTTCTTACAACATGGTTGATTTTTTTAATAGAAATATAGTATTCCAGGCTGACTGAATAAAATAGTTAACTCTCTTCTGTCACTGGATAAAATATTGTTTCCCCTTTTTTATATTATAAACCGCAACATTGAACATCCTTGTACATATATCTTTGTACACATGAGAGAGCATATCTAGAAGGTAGAGTTCTAGAAATATAATTGTTGTTTTAAAGAATAAGTACATTTTTAATGCTGATTAAAACTACTAAATTGGGGGCCAGCTGGTGGCATGGTGGTTAAGGTGCTGGAATCCCACATTGTGGGTCACAGTTTGAGTCTTGGATCTTTGTGGTTTGCTATCTCTTTCTCTCTCTCTCTCTCTCTCCCTGTCACTCACTTTCACATACGTGCCCTATAGCAAGTTAAAATAAAAATAATTTAAAAATAAAATAAATAACTTTTGTAAAAAAAGCTACTAAATTGGGCCAGCTGGTGGCATGGTGGTTAAAGCAGCTGAATCTCACATGGCCAACTTTGCAGTTCTAATTCCAGTTCTGAATCTCATCTTTTATGTTTCATGCTCACACTCTTAAAATCTTGCCAGGTGCATGTGTGTGCATGTTCAAAATCCCAAGAGGAGAATGGAGAAGAGCTTGTAGAATGGCCATTCTCCTTGGGGGGTGACTTCTCACTTTCCCTCTCTCCATTTCTCTGTCTCTGGTGCATATACTCTATGGCAAAAATCTAAAATAAATAAATAACAGAAAAAACAATGAATTTTCTTTCAAAAAAGCTCTACAGATTCATACTGTCACAGAATGCATTATGAGTGCCCATTTTCCCATGCCCTTACTATACTGAATATCATTAATTTTTTAAATAATTATTCTTTTAACTTTATTTACTTAAAAAAAAATTGACCAGAGAGGGACAGAGTGAGCAATAGAGAGAAAGAGAGAAAGACAAGGAAAGTGAGAAAGCAAGCTGCAAGGTCCAGGACTCAAACCACGGTCAGCCATCTGGAAGTCCAGTGCCCTTAACCACCATGCCATCTGCTAGCCCTGGATATTATTAATTTCAAAAATCCCAACCTTATGAGTGAGAAAAACAGCATTGTGGTTTTCATTTGTATTTATTGAACCATTAGAATATGTGATAACCCCAAAATTTATGCCCCTAGTCATTATCTCCAAACTTTTTGTCAAAATCAGATGTCTACTCACATGTCTAATGGAGAACTCTAACTTAACATGTCTAAATTCAAATCCTAATTTGTAGAAGTTTTTTTAAAGTTAGAATTAAATATGTACAACAATAACATTTAAGACGGGAGGCAATTAAAATATCTGAACAGATTTATTTAATTTTAATTAAATGTATTATTATTATTGTTATTTTAAATTTGTTATAGGGTGTGTATGCTTACTGGAGAGAAGAGGGAGAGAGAGAAAGAAAGTGAGAAAGCAAACTGCCAAGTCTGGGACTCGAACTATGGTGGACAATGTGAGAGTTCAGTGCCTTAATCACCATGCCACCTGCTGGCCCCAAACTAAACTGATCTTATCCTCAAACTTGCTCAACCCACACACTATCTCATCTCTTAAAAATAGCAACTCCATCCTTGGCAATTACAGGCCAAAAACCTGAAGCTGTTCTTGACTCTACCCTTTCTCTCAGGCCTACAGATTCAGACCTCTTCTCACTACCTCTACAAATACCACCATGGTTCAAGCAACTATCATCTTTTGACTAAGTTCTTTTTTTGTTTGCTTGTTTGTTTGCTTGTTTTGGAGAGGTTTTTGCTATAGGGCGCGTGTGCTCACAAGAAAGACAGAGAGAGACATAGAGACAGAAAGCGAGAAATCACCCCCCCGGGAGGGGGAGTGGCCACACCGCAATCCCTTCTCCTCTATTCTCCTCTTGGGATCTTGGGCATGCACGCACACGGCCCAGCGTGAGTTTTAAGCTACCAGGTCCGGGACTCAAACTGAGGTCAACTACATAGGAGTCCAGCGACATAGCCATTACACTAACTGTGGTCCCTTGATTAAGTTCTTATTCAAATATCCTATTTGGTCTTCCTGACTCTATCTTGCTTACCCCAGCCCAGTCTCTTCCCAACACAATAGCAAGAGTGGTCCCTTAGAAAGTATTCATCATGTGTCCAAACATGACACTCCTATGTTTAATACCCCCAATGCCTTTCCATCCCATTTTAAGTAAAAGCCCAAATCCTTCCAATGATCTGCAAGATCTTCACTGTCTGACTCCAGCTGCTTCTCTGACCTCATCTTCCTTGTGCTTACTCCACTCCTGTAATGGGGTCTCTGCTAAATGTAGATCATGCTAAGCAAGAGACCTCCTGATGGCCTTTGCCCTACTCAGGATGCTGTTCCATCCGTTATGCTTCATCACATTTAGGACTCTTCTCAAATGTAATCCATCCTTTCTACAATAGCACTTAACCCATTATTCTCTATCTCCCTACTCTGCTTTACTTTTTATAGAACACTTTTGCCACTGATTCGTATCTTCAATTTTATTGTTTCTCTCCCCCCCTCCCCACTAAAATGTAAGTTCCAAGAAGGTAGGGACTTAGTATATTTTGATCACTGCATAGTCCCTAGCACCTATTATAGTGTTTTTCGTGTAGTAGCTGTCCATTAAATGTTTGTTGACTAAATGAGTGACAGAGGTCAAACATTAGTGAGTATGATCATTTGCAGTGCTTTACCTATGAAATGCTATTTCCTTTCCTTTTCCTGTTTTCCACTTTTTTTAAATTTTCTTTTGTTTACAGATTTCTATAGGAGCCCTTTAGAGAAAGTGCATGGTAACCTTTTGTTATTTATGTTATAAATATTTTCTGTCACTTCTCTTTTTATTTTGTTTATACCTTTGTCCATTGTGATGATTAGTTATATGTGTCAATTTGACTGGTTTAAAGGTTACCCCTCATCTTAGCCTGCTATTGCATTGCTAACAGAAATACCCAAGATTGGATTTATAAAGAAATAGGGGTTTATTGACTTGGCATTCTGGGATTGAAAAGTCTGAAGATGTAGGCCTGGCATCAGACCATTAGCATGACTGACAGAAGCACAGATGATGGGAAGCATGTGCAGAGAAAGCTATGTGTAGCTCTCTCTCTTATGTAGCAATCCCCTCTCATGAGAAGAACTAAGCCCTTCTCACATGAGCTAGAATTCACTGGGTCTCTCAAGATGTCATCTACCTATTTACAAGAGTATTGCCTCCATGACATACTCACCATGATCCAGTCATCACCCACTGGGCTTCATCACCTCCCAACACCAAATTTCAACCATGACATTTAGGGGGACAATCATTATCCAGGCCATAACACCCAGAAAGCCAGTCAACATCATTTTTGAGTGTGTCTAAGGGAGTGTTCCTGGAAGAGATTAGTATTTGAATCAATAAACTCATTAAAGAAGATATACCCTCACCAATGTATGTGAACATCATCTAATTCATTAAGGGCTCAGACAGAACAAACAGGCGAAGGAAGGCCAAATTAACTCTCTTCTTGAGCTGGGAAATCCATTTTCTTCTGCTTTTGGACATCAGAGCTACTGGTTCTCAAATCTTTGAACTCAGACTGAATCATATGACCATTTTTTCCTGGTTCTTCCGTTTACAGATGGCATATTGTGGGGCTTCTCAGCCTTCAAAATCACATCAGCCAATTCCCATAATACATGGTTCTGGTTCTTTAGAGAACTCTAACTAATACAGACATGTGGATATTTTGTATTTTATGTTTTTTATCTGGTAAACTTTGACACGCTTTTGTAACTTCCAATGTTCATGGAAACCCTAGGATAGTATTTACTACCAAAAATTATAAACACATTTTCATGTTTTCTTCAAATACTTATATAGGTTTTGGGGTATTTGGGTTTTTTTGGACTTTATTTATTTGTAAAAGTGAATTTATTTCCTCCATGAGTGAAAGCGAAAAAGTGCACCCTCAACAGGGTCTCTTCACCACAATCTACCCCCAGTCCCAGCCAGCCCTCACCATGGACAACACACACTCTGCATACTCAGGGAAGTCTCTGGACAAAAACTTAGAACCTTCCCATGATAGACAGTCTCCCAGAGTCATGTTATGTACCTCTGCCCCATCATCTGACTCCTGGGCTTTTAAAAGTTTTAGATTCACTGGAGATTTTGTGTTCATTAAGTATATGCTAAAAGATTGAGATCTGACTTTAGTTTTGCACTGCTATCTTCTATATCTGTATGCTTGTGACTCTCAGGAAAATGTATGTTAGGCCCACTGACATAACTGGGCAGCAAGTATGGAGTTTATAATCCCCATAATAAATTTTCCTATCAATCTGTGTAGTGGGGAAAAGTGAGATGCCCTCATCCACTATCATCCACTTCTAGAACCAGGTGAGAAACCAAGGGATTAGGGAACAAAAGCACTGCTAGGTCCTTCATTCTTAGTCAATGTAAAGCTTGTCTAAATAGAGGAGGGGCAACTGCCTCCTTGGCATAATTTATGCTGCCCACTTCCAAATGTCTTTCTCTTAGATCTCTTCTCTGCCGTCCAGTTTCATAAATCCAACTATGTGATTGGCATCTTTTCTTGAATGAATAATAACGGTATCTAACTTATCATATTTGAAGTTAAATTCAGTCTACCCTTCAAACTTGCCTCTCCCCAATGTATGTTACCACTGTTGACTTAATTGCACATTCAAAAACTGAACCATCTACCATGACACCTTCCTCTCCATCACTCCCCACATCCAATCCATCACGAAGTCCTGTCAACTTCTCTCTGTAGAGTACATCTCAAAAACATCTACAATGAATCCTCACTATACACAGATTCAAAATCTATGAATTCACAAACTCACTAAAATATTTTTGTAACCCCAAATTCAGCATTCATAGCACTTTCATGGACATTCCCAGACATGTACAGGAAGGCAAAATAGATGAGTTAATTGATACACACATTACTAACTGAGGTAGAACAAGGCAGTGCTCTGCCTTCTCTCATATATAAACAGGTCTATGTAGTGTCACATTTTTCACATTTTTGTGCTTTTTGTTAGTGACTTTACCATTTATAATGATTCCCAAGAGAAGAACCTTCTACTGCTGCTAACTACATACAAGAAGGTCATGATGTGATGTGCCTATCAGAGGAAATACATGTGAAACCGAGCAGGGACCCCGTAAGAGAGATAGGTCCTCAGTTTCCCCTTCTGTAAAAGAAAATGTGAGAATTTCCCAAACTGAAAATTAATAAGGGCTGAACCAAAAGTAAAGTGTATTTTCTAAAGTTCTTGGAATACAAGGTCCATTTATATTGTAATGGCCCAGAGTAAGGGGTAAGACTTCAGACTTTGGTTATGATAATGAAATATTTGACCTCTAAAACACTAACTTACAGGAAATAAAAGGTTTTTATCTCAATATGTAAGATGTTTTGTAGGATGGAAACTGCTGGTTGTGAGCTCAAAGACCCCAGGCTGAATGGCTTCAGAAATCTGAACACAAATTTGATTATCTAAGGCCTCACCAATCAAGAATGCCCTCTTGAACCAATCACTTAACTGATCATGCGCCTGGGACCTCTGTCCCTAATTTTGCCCTTAAAAATGCATGTGGGTAACATCTCAAGGAGACCGGGTTTTTTCTTCAGCATGAGCTGCCCATTCTCCTTGCTTTGCGCTTTGCAATAAAGCTGTACTTTCTTCATCACATCGTGTGCCTATGGTTTGGTTTTATAGCACTTGGGTGAGAAAACCTTATTTGAGTGCTATAACACATGTGTTAGGTAACTTTGTTCAAAATGAATTATAGTGCTGTTGTGGTGAGTTCAATACAAATGAATCAACAATATATTTTAAATAAGGTATCTTTAAACAGAAACACATATAAAACAAAGTCATGTATTGGTCACTTGATGAAAATGTGACCAGAAGCAAACAAAAAAACAATTCTGTATTTCCTAAGAACAATGGTTCTTTATTTGCTAATGTAGTACTCACAGTGATGATTTACAGAACATAACTACTACAAATGGTGAGAACCAACTGTACTTTATTTGATTTTCACAACTTCCATCCTAGACCAAGTCACTATGCCATTGTCTCTTGCCTTACCTGCTGCAATATCTCCTAGAATGTTATCCTTATTTCTACTCTTGACTTACTAGTGCCCAGTCTCCACACAACAGCCAGAGAGTTATTTTCTGAAACAGTGAATCAGATTATGTTACTTCCTTCACAAAACCATTGAGAGAAAGCTTCCTGTTTTGTTTAGAATAAAATCAAAATGCCTTACTATATTAGTCAGGGTTCTGAGAAACAAAATCAAATAGATAAATAGATAGAAAGATATGTGATAGGTAATTATAGGATTTGACTCATGTCATTATGGTAGCCAAGAAATCTCGCTATCTACTTCCTGCAGTAGGGAGTCAGGAAAGCTGGTGATATAATTCAGCCTGAACCTGAAAGCCTGAAAACCTAGGAAACTAGCTATATACATTCCTCGGCCCAGAGGCCTGAGAAATAGAAACTCCAATGTCCAAGGACAGCTAAAGAAGAATGAATTTGCCCTTTCTCCACCTGTTTGTTCTATCTGGACCCTGAACAGATTGGATGATGGTCCATACACATTGGTAATGCTGGATCTTCTTAGTCTCCTGATTCAAATGTTAATTTCTTCCAGAAATACCCTCAGAGACACATCCGTAAATAATGTTTTACAAGCTATTTGGGTATCCCTTAACCCAGTCAGGTTGACATAAAATTAGCCATAACATTTACCATAACCTATAAGGCCCTGCATCATCTTACTCCTGCCTGTTTCTCCATCATTACCCTCTCTCCTTCTCACTCTCCACTCTCCCTCTCATTCTGCTTTAGCTACAACGAGCTTGTTGCTCTTCCCTGATTATACCAAACCTATTCCCTCCTTAGAGCCTTTGTATTTGCTCCACTCTCTAAAACTTTTGACCAGCTCCTTGAATTTCTGACTTCTCAACTTTCGGAGGCCTTTCCTGACCTCTAGGGCTAAACTAAGCCATTAAGCACTCAAGGCTACAACATCTTGTTTCTTCAGAAGAAATATCACATTTATAAGTATGTATTTGTTTGTTCAAATAATTTTACTGTGTTCCATGAAAACATTCATTCCAGATTGTGCAGACTCAATTCATGAGTGTAAAGATTCTTCTCAGAGCCTTGAATACCCCGGGATTGAAAGGATTATGGGAAACTTTATTTTGCTATTTCCATTAAGCTGCCTTTTACCCACCACAAGGTCCACAGTACATGGATCCCTAGAAGTTCCCCTCTGTATCTCCCTCTTGTCTTCCATCTTTTCCCCTTTCCCCTCATTTCATCCTGTGGTTGTTTCTCAGGCTTAAGGTAATTGGTCCCATTTTTACTCTCCATTTATTTAAGTTGTTGGAAGGATAGTTTTGAAATAGCTATATTTTTATTTTCTCCTAATTCCCCCAATTGCTCTTAATTTAAGTAAGTAATCAGCCCTTTGTCTCAGGGAAGGTATAGATCAGAGTGCTTTTTCTGGATCACACTATTATGTCAGGCTGCCAGGGCCATCACAGAATCTAATGTCTAGAACTTGCCTTTCCATTTAGCTACTTACACGTTAGGCTTTCATCCCACATCTACCTTCTTCTAAAACAAGGTACTTTAGGCTTCTCTCTGAACGTCAAGACATGATGGATGAAGCTAGTGGCATCCATCTTGATAACACTGGATGTGGAGATCCCACCAGTGTGTTGCCTAGAATACTGTGGATCACTTCCAGATAGTTTCCTTAGTGTGAAATATTTTACACTGATGCATCCAGCCCATTTGTCATCACAACCCTTTAACTAGTTCTTTCATTTATTCCATCTCCCAAAGGTCACCACAGTGTCCTACAAGTGGATGATTAATTAGCAATACTTTTTCCCATTCCCATAAAGAGCACTCTTATGCCAGTGGAATAAGCTCACATCTTTCTCCTTCCCACTACTGACTTCATCTCTAATACTACCCGCTGAGCTCTGTGCCAGTCTTCCATCCCCATTCAGTAAAATAGTGACCAGTTTAGGATTATCTAATTAATAGCTGAAACTTTTAGGCTTTTCAAGACAGTTATCTGTGTGTAGTGTAAGGGGCATATCAGAATCCACATATGTCTAAAGTGTCCATTGACTAGTTGGTTGACTGGCATCATGCATGCTTGCTGGCAGTCTGCCCACATTCTAGAATCTTTATACCTTAATAAACCAATTGTACACAGGACCTGGAGTAATCTGGCAGAAACCAATAGTTGTGAACACATACATACCTTCCCTCATATCCCACTCTCTTTTCTTTCTTTTCTTCTTTCTTCCATTTTCTCTCTTTCTTTCTTCTTTTTCTTTCTTTCATAATAGAAAACCCCAGAGTTAAAAGTTGGCACAGCAGTTAAACATGATGCTCTGTAAGGGTGACCCACATGGGAAGGTTCCAGATTTGCATCCAGAGACCTTCCTGAGAACACAGGGCACATGCCTGCCTGTGATCCAGGGCTGATTGAAGTTGGAGATGAATTGCATTTACAATACTTTCTTGGGTGCTCTCCCTTTCTCTCTCTCCCTTTGTCTTTCTCACTCATGGGGGAAAAAATAAGTTGACTTGAAATAATAATAATAATAATGATTACAATGATAGAAACCCCAAGTTTTAGCTGAGTATTTGGTCTCCTAACTGAAGAATACATTTCCCAACCTTTCTTGCAGCTAGGTTAAGTTCATGTGGCTGCTATGAAAACAGAAATGATGTGTGCAAACTTCTGAGAAGTACCTTTAAAAAGAAGGGGGGAAAAAAGAAGGGGAAAGTGCATATGATGGTAAGAGCTGAAGAAACCATCTTACATCATGAGATGGAAACTGTGTATTAAAACACTTAACCTTCATTTGCCCCCTTCTGATATTTGTTATTGTCATGTACTTTAAATTCTACATAGATAGATAGATAGATAGATGATAGATAGATAGATAGATAGATTTTTGGAGAGGTTTTTGCTATAGGGCGCGTGCGCTCGCCAGACAGACAGAGAGAGACAGAGAGACAGAAAGCGAGAAATCACCCCCCAGGGGGGATGGCCACGCCGCAGTCCCTTCTCCTCCATTCTCTTCTCGAGATCTTGGGCACGCACGCACACGCTCCCGGCGTGAGTTTTAAGCCACCGGGTCTGGGACGTGAACCGCGGTCGACTATGTGGGAGTCCAGCGACATAGCCATTACGCTAACTGCTGGTTCCCTCTACATATATTTTGAAACCCACAAGATATTGTTTTTATTACTGTATAAGTTGATATTCATTTGGATTTATTATTTCCACTACTTATTGATTCCTTCTTTCATTGTTATGTTTCCATTGGAAGACATTTTCCTTCTACCAAAAAATAATAATAACCTTTAGATTTTTTAGTGTAGATCTGCTAGTGACAAATTTTCTCAAGTTTTGTTTGTCTATGTAAGTCTATTTCATTTTCCTTAATAAAGGTTATTACATTTTTTCATGAGAGAGAGTGAGAAAGGCAGAGAGACAGGTACTTCCAGCAGAAGTCCCATACTGTGATACACTCTTAGACTCAGTTCCCCCAGTTTACAGTGCCTAGTGTATATACAGAAACCTCAGGACACAAACTTAAGACCCTTCCATATGGGTCCAGTTGCATTGCTATTGCATCACCATCTGACCCTCACCTTTTTTTGAAGGATATTTTTACACTGTATAGAATTCAAGGTTGCCAGTTACTTCTGTCAGCATTAAAGTCAGCACTTTGTCTTCTGGCTTCCATTATTCCTATTGCAAAGTCAGCCAGTATCTTACTATTGTTCCTTTGAACATAATGTGTCTATTTTTCTCTTTCTGGTTCTAAGATTTTCTCTTTGATTTAGTTTTTCAGAATTTGGGTATGATGTCCATAAGTGCTGCCTTCTGCATATATTTTGTGTTTTTAGTGCTTTTTCCCCTCTTTCTTTTCTTTTCTTTTTATTTATTTATTTTTTTACACTTAATCACTGTGTATACTTACAGCATACAAAATTAATTTTCCCAGCCTGAATACACTGTATCTTAGTCCAGTCAAAGCTATTACCATACACATTATCATCAATAGATATTTTTCCATTTTTGTATCCATTAAATGTTTTGCTTCGTTTTTCTCCCTTTGATTCTCTCTTTCTCACCTGCCCATTGCCCACCCTCCTCCCACACTGTCTCTAGTATCCACAGTTGCTCTCCCTGCTTTTATACCTTCCATTCTTTCAGTTTTTGCCATAGAGTGCTCTTGAGTTGGTATTTTTATATCTTTAATCAGCTTTAGAAAAATCCCAATCATTATCTCAACAAACATTGCTTCTGCATTAGGTTTCTCTCCCCATCTCTTTCTGTAACTTCAGTTATACATGTGTTACACATTTCCACTTTGACCTTTATGTCCGTGACATTCTTTTCTATATTTTTAAGCCTTTTTTTAACTTTCCAAGTTTTAACCTGGATATTTTCAGCTGCCCTAATATTCAAGTTTGTTCATTTTCTCTGTGTCATCTGTTGTTATTGAATCTTGGTTTTCTTTATTTTATATAAACAAAGTTGTATGTATTGTATTTTGGGGTCTACAAAAGCCATTGGATTCTTTATGCTCACTATTTTCACCTATTTTCTTAGATGTCATATTTATTTTAAAGTCTATGTCAGATAACTCCAATGTCCAGATCACTATGAGTCTGTATTTAAATGATCTGCTTTTTTCTCTTGGTCCTTTTTCTTGGTATGCCTGGTAATTTATTATTTGAATGCTAGAAATTGTGATGAAAAATTGTAGAAGATCTGAATTATATTATTTTCCTCTAGTGAATATCAGCTTATTCTCTAATAGGTACTAGGGGGCACAAAACCCACCTTAACCCAACCAGGGACTAAGCTTATTTAAGGCTGAGTTTCAGTCTTTGTGAGACTCAGTCTACTCTTGGTTTATTCCCATTCCTAGAATGTACTCTTTCAGTGACTTAGAGCCAAGTGGTCTATGAGGGCATTCCTTCTTGGCAGGTACTAAACTCTAAAGTTTTGCCTTCAGTACGGTGAGACTTCTGAAAACTGTCTACTTCTCAATGGTTTTCTACTTGACTATTTAGCCTCCTGCCCTCTGCAGATGAAGACTGACAGATGTTTTGAGTGAAAAAAAATACTGAGCACCAGGTTAACTTCACTGTGCTTCACCTTGGCTCCTTGGCAGCTCCCAACTCCAATTTTTGTTGCCTCAATTTCATGTGATTGCTGAAATCTTTGCTGGTTTCTCTACCTGTTTTTGTATTATTGTTATTTTATGATAAAGAGCACATGAATACGTACATACCATGTGAGCATATGAGACAGAGAAGCACTCTCGATAGAGTCCCATCATACCGTGATCCCCTTTCGCCAGCCCTCCAGCTCCTCAGCATCCTGGGTTCATACACGTACCTAGCATATTTTCAGGCCTACCTAGGGATCCAAACCCATGGTTGGCCACATGACTTCCAGCACTATGGTTCAATTTATTATTGATTGTACCACCAGACAGGGCCTCTCTGTCTCCTGAGAGAGAATGTGGGCCAGATTCTCAGTCTTTTGCTCTGTACCAAGAGTCAGCAAATGTCTTAAGGATTTAAGCAGTAGTTCACTTCTCTGTAGTCACTTTCTCTCTGACATCTTGGATCCTTGCTTCCTGAATATTTTGAAACTTCTTAATACTTCCTTAAATAAATTGCTTTCCTGGGACCAGCAGTTGGCATAATGGCTGTGTTGCTGGACTCCCATGTAGTTGACAGCTGTTCAAGTCCCAGACCCGGTGGCTTAAACTCATGCTGGGCGTGTGTGCATGCGTGTCCAAGATCCTGAGAGGAGAGTGGAGGAGAAGGGATTGCAGTGTGGCCATCCTCCCTGGGGGGTGATTTCCCACTTTCTGTTTCTCTGTCTCTGTCTGTCTTTCTGGTGAGAACATGTACCCTATAGCACCTCTCCAAAAATAAATAAATTAATAAAATAAAATAAAAATAAATTGCTTTCCTAAGTAGTACTCATTCAGTATTCTGCAACAAAGTGTTCCACCATAGCTAGAATCTGGAAGACATTTAAGTAAAATAAACCAGACACAGAAAGACAAGTGTTGCATAATCTCACTTATATGTGGAATTTTAAAAAGTCAAACTCATGGGGCCAGCAGGTGGTGTAATGGTTAAGATGCTGGACTTCCACATGGCTGACCACAGTTTGAGTACTGGACCCGGTGTCTTGAAAATCATGCCAAATGTGTACATCCATGCCTCAAATCCCCAGAGGAGAATGGAGGAGAAGGGATTGGAGCATGCCCCTACCACGAGGAGTGATTTCTCACTTTCCTTCTCTCTGTCTCTGTCTCTCTCTGACATGGGACACCATGGCAAAAAGTCTTTAAAAAAAAGAAAGAAAGAGATTCACATATACATGGAACTGTATGAGAGCTGAT
>NW_006203620.1:321705-322233 GCF_000334495.1 Tupaia belangeri chinensis
TTTCTGTTGAGAACATGTACCCTATAGCACCTCTCCAAAAATAAATAAATTAATAAAATAAAATAAAAATAAATTGCTTTCCTAAGTAGTACTCATTCAGTATTCTGCAACAAAGTGTTCCACCATAGCTAGAATCTGGAAGACATTTAAGTAAAATAAACCAGACACAGAAAGACAAGTGTTGCATAATCTCACTTATATGTGGAATTTTAAAAAGTCAAACTCATGGGGCCAGCAGGTGGTGTAATGGTTAAGATGCTGGACTTCCACATGGCTGACCACAGTTTGAGTACTGGACCCGGTGTCTTGAAAATCATGCCAAATGTGTTCATCCATGCCTCAAATCCCCAGAGGAGAATGGAGGAGAAGGGATTGGAGCATGCCCCTACCACGAGGAGTGATTTCTCACTTTCCTTCTCTCTGTCTCTGTCTCTCTCTGACATGGGACACCATGGCAAAAAGTCTTTAAAAAAAAGAAAGAAAGAGATTCACATATACATGGAACTGTATGAGAGCTGATACTGACGA
>NW_006203620.1:322455-339673 GCF_000334495.1 Tupaia belangeri chinensis
GAAAGAGTGACTATTCAATAATTGGTTCTGGGACACATGGTTATCTACATGTCAAAAAACCAAGTCCCTCTTATACACTGTACACAAAATAAAGTCCAGATGGACTGAAAATTTGTGTGAAAAGCCCATTTTTTGAACTTTTAGAAGAAAACAGAGACTCTCTGTGACTTTAAGGTAGAGAAGGATTTCTTGGACAAGACACAAAAATTGCTAACTATAAAAACAAAGACTAGCAAGTTAGACTACCTTAGCATTGAGAGCTGGTTGTCAAAAGACAGGATAATCAAAATGAAAAGACACACTATAAACCCAAGGAGATATTTACAATATACACAACCAAAAGAGGATTTGTTTCCAGAAATATGAAGAATTATTACTAACTTTTTCAAATATGTAAAACTGGGAAGAGGCCATGAACATTCATTAACAGAAGAAACACAAATAATCAGTAAGCCCATGAAAAGATGTCAAACTTATAGTAAGCAGATATATGCAAATTAAGAATGCAATGAAACAATATTTTATGTCCATGGAAACAAATAAGATGTCTGATAAAACAAAATGTGGAGGAGGATATGGATCAGTAAGAAGCCTCATATGTTGCCAGTTTGATTGTCAATTGGTACAATCACTTTAAAAAACAATTTTGCATTATTGTGTATTTGCATACTCAACATTTACATACCATGTATTTGCAGACTCTAGTAATTCCAGTAATTCCATTTCTTGGTCTCGCAAATATTCAGGGGCAACTTAAATGTTCATCAGAAGAAAATGGAAAAATATTTTATGGAATATAATGCAGCAGTAAAAATGAAATAAAGGTCACAAAATATAGATGGGTTTTGGTAACATTATGTTTAGCAATAATGAAAGTCCAAAATGCAGCCCACGTACAGTAGGATATCATTTTTATAAACCTCAAAAGCATTCTTTAAATTGAACCAGCTCAGTAGTGTAGCAATGGCACACTGCTCAAGCAAAGTTGGGTCCATATGGAAGATGTAGGTGCTGTTTCCCAGTTGACCTGTACATACCAGACCACAAAGCCCATCTTCTGGCTAGAGGGGACTGGAGGGATGGGACAAGGGGAGATCATAGTATAAGACTTGTTTAGGATGCTCAACTCTCTTTCTCTTTCTCTTTCTCTTTCTCTTTCTCTTTCTCTTTCTCTCTCTCACTTTCACAACATAAAAAAAAACTTTTAAAATATTTTTTAGGCACATATATTTATGCAATAAAATTATTCTTCAAAGAAGGAGCATAATAAACAGAACAGTCATTATATTGCTTATCTGTGAGTTTAGGGAATCAGTAGAATGGGATAGATAGGTAGAAAGTAGTAACATTATTCTATGTCTTAAGCTGGGTGGTGAATTCATGTATTATAATAGTATTATACTTTTTATTTTTTTATAAAGCAAAAATTATGAAACTTTTTTTCAATAGAGAACTTTACATTCTTTTGTCTATTAAATGTTTCTCCCTTTTGCTCCTCATACCCACCCTCTACCATCTATTCTCTACCACCCACCATCCTCCCATAGTTTCCGATATCTACACTTATCCTCTGTACTATCATATCTTTAGATATTTCCATTTCTGCCATAGAGTACAGATACTTGGTACATATTGAGTGGGGATATACAGTGTGTATCTTTCAAAATATGGCTAATTTTACTTGACATTAAGTCCTCTATATTCACTCACTTTATAGATTACATTTTAATGTGTATATATGTGTGTGTCTGTTGCTTATATAGTTTTATGTATCAAATAAAAAACTAAAGAAATAAAGAAAAATTTTAAATGTGAAGAGTAAATAATTCTTATTTCAATATGTACATATGTTTACAATAAAGAAATATTGAAGTATTCAGTATTTGCATCTTTATGTAAAGAAACCATAAATGTAGCTGCCACAAATGCAGAATGATAAAGATTTGTGGCATTAAATACCACGAATCAGTGTCCTGTTTTTCTGAAATGGTAAATAATTCTTGGTAAACTGTCAAACAAAACAAAGCACAACTTTCTCTCATTTTATGTGGTAGTTATGTTCTTGAAAAATTCAGTATACAGTGACACATTTCAGAAGCTATTGGGTTGTCAGGAAACCCATGGAGCATTTTTGCATATAAAACCATAGACAAATACATCATGACTCTACCAAAGACCTAATATGTTGTGTTTGTATTTAACATAGATTCAGATTATAGACTCAGATCATTATAATCAGGTTTTATACTCAATTGACTATCCATCCGGACATTTGAAAATCTTATGGGATAACTCTTTGTTGTGTGGGAATGATCCAGGTATTGCTGAAGTAAATTATCCTCAGGCCCTCTCTACTTAACATTAATACTGTCCCCTACTCTTTGTGATAACAGAAACCAACTCTACAAATGACTCAACCGCCCCCTAGTGGATGGTTTGTCACCAGAACCACTGTCCTAGTGGAAGAGAGGCAGATGGGAAGCTCCTAGCTTTTATATGATTTGGTATCTTTTTTTTTTAATTAAGAATTTATTTTACTTTTGGGACCAGCAGATAGAATAATGATTATGTCACTGGACTCCCACATAGTCAACTGCAGTTCAAGTCCCAGACCAGGTGACTTAAAATACACCAGGTGCATGTGTGTGCATGCCTAAAATCCTGAGAGGAGAATGCAGGAGAAGCGATTGTAGCATGGCCAACCCCTCCGGGGGGTGATTTCTCACTTTATGTTTCTCTGTCTCTCTCTGTCTATCCAGTGAACATATGCGCCCTATAGCAAAAATCTCTCTCTCTTAAAAAAAAGTATTTATTTTACTTTTTATTATTATTTCTTAAAACCTCTGCAATTATTATTTTATTAGTATCATCCAGGATGCAGATGTTCAATATCCTTCCTGATATTACATAAACAAATGCAAATGGAAATAATCCAAGTAAAAATTATATAACAAAACAGCACTCCATCACAAAAGCTTGTAAAATTACAGGAACACTATTTTAAAAACACTGGCACTTTAAGAGAATGATAATATCCAACAAAAAAATTGCCAAATTGTTCCCTAAACTGTTAAGCAGATAAACATGACTCTAATGAATGAACTTGGGATTTGTAAAGAAAAATTGAATTCAAATAAATGGACTAATTCGTACTGAGATGCAAAGTTTGTGTCTTCTTTCTTCATGTCTATTTGATTTATAAAAGGGCAAACCACAATAGAGGAATGTTTCCCCTACTTTAAATGTGGCATCATTTTAAAAACTGGCCCAATTAATTAAAAGTAGTTGAAAGTCAAAGTTCCTGAGCAGTCCATATTTAGATAAATTGGAAAAGATATTACAACCAGCACTTTCAAGGCCTTTGCTGGAACCAAGATCACCAAAAAATTTAATACAGCAATCTTGTATTTTAAGCTCATGCTTTTGGGGACACATTCTAAAGTCTCCTTTGACATGGGAACTGCAAAATGTAACTGCCATTGTATGGTAATGGGAGTTAAAGAATATAGAGTCTTGGGGCCAGCAGTTGGCATAACAGCTATGTCACTGGACTCCCATGTAGTCGACCACGGTTCAAGTCTCGGACCTGGTGGCTTAAACTCATGCCTGGTGCATGTGCATACATGCCCAAGATTCCGAGAGGAGAATGGAGGAGAAGGGATTACAGCGTGGCCATCCCCCCCGGGGGTGATTTATCGCTTTCTGTCTCTCTGTCTTTCTAGCGAGTACACATACCCTATAGCAAAAACCTCTCCAAAAAAAAAAAAAGAATAGTCTTCATGTAAAGATTAGAACATATTTTTCTATTAGTTTTTCAAAAACAGCTTTCAAAATGTTTGATTCTAATAATTCCATGCTGTGAGTAGACTGGTTACTCTTCACATTGTAAATCTTAAGTGGGGTATGTGAAATTTGTTATCAACTAATTAACATTTTGAAATTTCAGTTATGGATGAAAAGTGTCTCAATTTTTTATTACCCCCATCATGATATGCAGGATGTGTAGACAAAAATTTAACAACTAACTATAATGAAAAGATAAACACTGTAGTAATTCATGTAACCCAAAATGGGCAAAAAGCAAAAGACTAGGTTTTCCTCAAGAAGAAAATTTCAGACCTGTGGAAAGGACAACAATACTAATGAAAATTTGTATTTACTTAGAAGCATTCAGAATGTCAACAAAACAGTTGCAACATTTTTTTTTTGCAGTTACAGAATGGTATTCAGTTAACAGAACAACAATTATTTCATATAAGCTGCATCAGAGACAACTGAAAATGAAAAACTACCATCCCCATATATAACTAATTTTTGCTGTACACCAAAAAGAACCTGCTTTAAGTTTCCATGCCAATTTACAACCCCCATATTGTATCAGGCAAGGTTAGTGTCTATTGAAAATATCATTAAGGGGGCCAGCAAGTGACATGGTGGCTGAGGGCACTGGACTACCACATGGCCAACTGTAGTTCACATCCCAGACCTGGAAGCTTGCTTTATCCCTTTCCTTTTCTTTCTCTCTCTCTCTTGCTCTGCCCCTCTCTAGTCAAATTTAAATAAATAAATAAATAAAGCTAAATAAAATAATTCTTAGAAAAAAAAATACTACCAGGACAGGGCTATCTAAAGACACACACAATAGTGTTAGCTATACCCAAAAAAGGACACTGTACAGTTTAAAAACAAATGTTACACAGCCTTACGTTTCCATTTTTTTTTCTTTAAAAGGAATGAGTTGTATACAGGGGGTTTAAATGTTTTATAGACAAGTAAAAAAAACTGCGCTAGAACCAACTTATTCATCATCATCATCTTCATCCTCTTTATCTTCCTCTTCTTACTCATTTTCTTTATCTTCCTCATCTTCCTCCTCCTTCTTTTTCTTGCTCTTTTCAACCGTGACAACTCCCCTTTTTTTGCTGCATCAGTCTTTCCTTTAGCTTGCTATGCAGCAATATCCTTTTCATATTTTTTCTTCAGTTTAGCAGCCTTCTTTTCACAAGGCTGTTTATCATCTGCAGCAGTGTTACTTCATACCTCTCCCGGTTTCTTTGCAGCATCACCAATGGATAGGCCAGGATGTTCTCCTTTGATGTTTGAGTGATATTCAAAACAGAACAAGAAAATGGCTAAAGGAGACCCCCTGGGTGCAATGGGATACTTGAACATCTTATTGGTTTCCCCTTTAGGAAGGATATAGATTTTCATTTCTCTTTCATAGTGGGCCTTGTCTGCCTTTGCCCTATCTTCAAACTTTCCTTTCTCTTTAGCAGACATGGTCTTCCACCTCTCTGAGCACTTCTTAGAAAACTCTGAGAAGTTGACTGAAGCATCTGGGTGCTTCTTCTTGTGCCCCTCCTGGCAAGTTTGCACAAAGAATGCTTATGATGACATTTTGCCTCTCGGCTTCTTAGGATCTCCTTTGCCCATGTTTAGTTATCTTTCCTCCACAAGGCACAGAGTCGCCCAGCGCCTGTCCAGTTTTAACTTGCCCTGGCATTGTCTCTTTACTTTTTACTATTTTATTTTTCACATTCATTCACTGTATATTGTTACAGCATACAAAATGAATTTTCCCATCCAGAATACATTGTATATTGGCTCAATCAAAGATATTACCATAATATCTACAATAGATCATTTTCCATTTTGTGTTTCTTTTTTTCTATTTCTTTTCTTTCTTTCTTCTTCTTTTTTTTTTTTTTTTTTTTTGGGTTTTTTCTTTAGGGCCCATTCACTCCCCGCAACAGTGACAGGGAAAGTGAGAAACCAAGGAGGGGAGGAGGATGGCCACGCCACAATCCCTTCTCCTCCATTCTCCTCTCAGGATCCTGGGCACACACACATGTGCCCGGCGTGAGTTTAAGCCACTGGGTCCAGGGCTCGAACCGCCGTCAGCTACATGGAAGTTCAGCAACCATAGCCATTATGCTAACTGCTGGTCCCCATTTTGTGTTTCTTAAATATTTTGCTCTTTCTTGTTTCCCCTGGACTCCCTCCCTCTCACTTCCCACCATTATTTGCATATGTAAGTGAATTCATTAGAGAAGATTCCAGACATGGCCAACAAAGAATAATGTGGAGAGAGAGGGAGGTTTGGTTTAGAAAGATAAAGTGGTCAGGGGCCAGAGGCAGAAGAACATAGAAAAAGGAGAAGTCTGAATGCCAGGTCTCTAGAGTAGAACAGTTATTCAAAAAAATGTGTTCTAAATCTTCAGTCTTAACACTGTACAAACACTTCATGAAGGACTCACTTGTCAGAATAACTATAAGATCCAAGAGGGGCTTGGGGGGGTCTAATAGGATGAGAGGGAAGAATTTGTGCCTGTGCTTATAGTGGGCTGGGGAAATTGGACTCAAAACATAAAAATATTCCAATATGGATTAGTGGGAAATGGACCTCACAGATGCATAACTTTAGTAAACATGTGGGGATGTTACACCCTGAGCAAAATGGACAATGAAGTCAACATGTGCCTTTCCTGGGAATGCCCATAAATGTCACCAGAAAGAATCCATGAGCTCCATTCTCCTCTATATTGGTATTTGTGTATGAGCCTCAGCTGTCCACTGACCTCAGCTTTGAGATGGGGGCAGGGTGAAGAAGGAAACGAGCTTGACATATATGCAATTGAGCCAAAGGATATGGTAGCCCAGAATAACCTAGCAAGACAAAAAAAGCACTTGACACACAGGTGTAGTGCCAGGAGTCAAGGACCGGAGATTGGGTCCAAGTGCGGAAACTGGGCATCCTGAGTCTGTCTAAGATAGTTGAGCATTGGAAGGGCACACTGTAAGTGGTAGTGAACAACAAGTATCACTGCCACCATAAAAAGTCAGACCTCAGGGCAGCCAGGAATGGGGGAAACAGCTGTCAAAGTGATATATTGTAATAATTATCTGTCAAGTAGGCAGCAGGAGGGGAGAGGTCAAATGAATGCATTTTAAGGCAAGAAGTGAGTGTTAAACTATCTAAAAAATGAGAAATATGAATCCCTCTTGTAAACCAGATTGGGGGGGGGGTGGTCCAGAAGGAAATTAATCCCTGTAGCATCCACAATCTAGAATGGAAGGTGTCTTCCCTGCCCATCAGAATTCATTGAATCTCACCATTCACAAAAAGCAATGAGTTTAAATATTGTTTGAAGAGGCAAGTTGTTGAGTAACAGCTAAAGCATAATCTCATTTAAATGTTTTACCCTTCATGCAGAAAACAAACCCACGCACACATAGCCATTCATAAGAGTATAGAGAAAGTTGTGAAAGGATACACCACAAAACTGTTAACATTAGTTACTTAAGGTGTAGAATTGGTTATGGAAGTGGTTAAAGAAGTCTGTATTTTCCTTTACACACCTCTATATCACTTGATTTACTCTACTAGCATGTCCAAATTGTTTTAAAATAAAATCTGATAGAATGTCTTGAGCTCATTCCTTCCTCCTGTCTGCAGATTCAGCAGAAGTAGGCAGGGAAGGACAGTTGTTGACATTCGGCAGACACTGGAGGCAGCAGAGTCATAGGACATGATTTTTCTTTGTTGTTCAGCAGATTTTTTAAAAGCTTTATTTCTGTTGGGAAAGGGTGGGGCAATTTCCTGGAAAGGGGGAGCCAGGGACATGGGAGAAGGAAAGGGTAAAAGGGAGAGGACTTAAGGAAGGGATAAAGAAAAGGGCAAATCAGAGCAGAGTGGCCAACCTCTAGAGGCCTGGAGAACTTCTATATATGATGCCTCCAAGGACCAACACAGTGACACCTTATGTCTTTGTAAGGGAATAAGGATATAATGATATAATAGTCTAAGGATATAATGTCTGCCTTCACTCTCAACTTGGTGTGAATTTGTACCAGTTACCTGATCCCTAAGAACTGCTTAAGCCTTCTTCAGGGTCCAAGGTATATAGTATACTTCAAATAAGGCAAATGTGGCAGTAGAACAGAGATCCAAAGAAGGAAATGGCTGCCTTGCTTTCTCCGTGGACATCTACAACACCCTCATATGGACTACAGGGTAGCAAAGAGCACCTACCTGCAAATGATTGGGCGACGGGATTGCAAGGATTATCCACCCGTGGAAGATGATCCATCCACAGTAAGGTCTATTTCCCCAACTCCCCTCACTGGTGGTAGCTAGAGACTCAAGAGTCAGAAAATCACACCTCAATGCATCCTGAAGCAGGCCAGATCCCTAAGTGCCTTCCGCATGATCAAAGAAAATATTATGTTTTGCTATGGTTTCTTTATTTAAATTTAGTCACATATCTGTTCAGTAATTTTCTCCAAGTGAATGGTGTTCAGAATCATCTGAAGGTGGTTGTGGTGGGGGGGAGGGTACTGCTTTTAAAAGTCAGACACACTGGTCCTCAGCACTGGGTGAGAATCCTTTCCCTAGTGATCAATTGCTATGAGTAGAAGTGTGTTATGGTGCTCAGATGTGCTGGGATAGAAATGAACACAAACAATAAAAAGTTAGAACAACTCTTCTGGGCCAGTAGTTCCCAATATGTGGTCACTAGACAAGTAACTTCAGCATCACCAGGAATCTTGGTAGATTGCATGTTATGTGACCCCACCTGACTTCACTGAATTAAAAACTCTTGGGCTAAACCCAGCAATCCATTCATGAACCAAGTGAATGTTTTAGTCATTGCTTCAATTTAACATGCCCAAGCTTCCCTACTCTCCATTATAACCTCTCCAAACAAACAAACCAAAAAAAAAAGAAAGAAAATTTCATGTTGACCTTTGATTATTCTTTCTCTCTTCTCACTCGCTCAGCTCATCCAAACATCCTATTATTCCTTCACAATGTCTCCTGGATATGTCATTCTCTATTCCTTACCACCATCTAACCCTAAATTCTCAATATCTCCCACCTGAACCACCTAAGTGATCTTCAATATGATTTCCAGTCTCTTTTTCTATCCAAACTGCCAAACATCTGTTCTCAAAAACATTTCTATTGTATTACTCTTATGCATAAAAATTCATTTACAGCTTTTTATAATGCACTATTTTAAGTTTAAGTTTAGTCTAATTTTCAAGACCCACAACAATTTTGCCTTTTCCTTCCCACCACCCACCTCTCACTTAGTATGTCCACATACCACATAGTAGCAAGCACCTAAAAGTTAGTCATGAGTGTGGCAAGCAATTTCTCTAGCCTATTGCTGGTTTCTTATTACTTCTTACAAATCTCCCTGGATCTCCAACCCCTGACCCTTGCCCTCAATATCTATTTTTAATCCTTTTGTTTTGATGAATTGATTCAATTCTTCTACCTTTCTGAATTCAGCTCACTACCTGACCCTTGGTTCTGTGTACTGCTCAGGCTTCAACATCACCTTACAGTTTAGGTAAAGAAGTTTGTTCCACCAGCATTGGTCCTGAGGAGCCTTTATAGCTATACAACTCATCCTCTACCTAGCATAACCCTCGTTCCCCATTAGAGGAGCTTCCTGGACATTGCCTCTATGTTAAACCTTCCTTCCAGTAAAGCTAGCTCCTCACTGAGAGCACTCCATACTCAGATACACGTACCACTCTCATCCTCATGCTGAGCTTTGCTCTTTCTGTCCTTCTCATATCTTTAATGTCTGAATCCCCCCATATTCATAGAGTGGACGAGCTTGAGTACTAGCTGAAGACCAGAGTTTGAGGTTGAGTTTCGAGGAGCCATGAAGGTAAGTGTACTTCCCTAAGTTACCCAATCAGGGAGAGAGAGAAGAAGAAAGAGGAGGAGCAAGTCCAATTTAAGCTTGCCTATGGGAGTAAGAAAGGGGTCAAGAAGTAGTGAGATGAATGAAACGTCCAGCTCTAAGGACTAGAACAGGCTCATAAATAAGACATTGATTTTTAATTTGATTACCTCTTTCTGTAAATTCTTTTGTACTGGCAATCTGCATTTTATGACAGGCACTTTTTAAATGTTGTCCCTTACTCTATATACCATCCCATTTTTAAAAATCAGAGTCTTAATAACTTAGTTGGATTTTATTATAAATGTAATGTTAAATATAATGCATACATACTAGATTTAACTAAAGGACATAAAAGTGAGTTTGTTTCTGGAGGTTAAAATAAAATATGTTTAGCAAATTAAAAACTTTAGTAGAGGGGACAGCAGTTGGATTGTTGGTTAAGATGCAGAACTCCCACGTGGCTGACTGTGGCTTGAGTACTGGATCTGGGGGCTTGAAAATCACCCTGGGTGCATTTGTGTGCGTGCCGAAAATTCCAGAACTAAGAAAAAGGGATTACAACATGGCCATACCTTAGGAGTGAGTTCTCACTTTCCCTCTTTCTGTCTCTCTCCAGTGAGTGCTTGTACTCTATGGCAAAAACAAACAAACAAAAAAACACCTTAGTAGGGACATGGTCACTGATGAAAGCCAAATTAATTTCCCAGAGGATGAACTGGAGAAATAGCTCATGATATTGGAGCAAAATTACAGGTAAGTTGAAATTATGACTAACAAGAAGATACAGACATAAAGATATGTCCTGAAAACTTGATATACAGATAATAGGATTTCAGGAGTGAACAAAAAATGAACAGCTATAAAAGAGATAGCCAGGTAAAAGATAAGAGAATATTTCCCTGCCTTTACAAATTCCACAGGTAAAGAGAAATCTTATAAGTTTTCAGAAAAGATGATTCTTTCAGTTTGTTTTTGTTTATCAAGGAGAGAAGCAGACTAAAATTAGAGTTCTCATCTTCCTCTATAGGGAAACAATTTATGGAATAATGACTATAGACAAATGAAGAGAAGAGGACTGTCCTTCAATAATTTTATACCCCAAATACCATTCATCTGTATGAGAAAAAGACATTTCCAGACATTCTAAAACTCAGAATATTACTATGTATTATTTCTTAGGAAATTACTCAATAAAAGATTTGAATCAAAATGAAATGAAATCAAAACAGAATTCAAGATAAGTAAAAATGAGGGACAAAAGAAACACAGGTTATCATATTTACAGATAAATCTTAAAAGATGAAAATAATATAATGTGACAATTGACTGTGGTATGTATTAAGAAGAAACACACACACAAATACACATGCACACATGTCCACATACACTCCAAGGGAAAACTTCCAATATGAACTACACCAATTCCTGCCTTATTGGTCTCTCCACCTTCTATTGAGTTCTAATCAAGTCACCTTGCAGTAACTATTGATACTTGTCAAATGTGTTGCAGAGTGAGGGGAACATGCTTATAATTTGATGTCAATACATCTAAAGTGGAACATAGCTTAAATACGATTGATTTTTTAAATAATTATTTTATTTAACTTTATTTATTTATGTTTAATTTTGGCGAGAGAGGGACAGAGAAAGAGAGAGAGAGAGAGTGAGAAAGTGAGAAAGTAAGCAGCCAGGTAGGTCCAGGACTTGAACCATAGTCAGCCATGCAGGAGTCCAGAGCCTTTAACCACCACGCCACCTGTTGGCCCTTAAATATGACTGTTAAGTATAGGAATTTAGCAAAATAAAGACATATTTAGATATCTTCAAAATTAATAAAAGGAGCAATTAAGGAATTTTTAAGAAATAACAAATCTAGCAAAAGTAAGGAAATATGGAAAGGAGAAACAAGTATAACAAAACATGATGGAAGAAATATGATCAAATATATTTGTAGGGACCAGCGGATGGTGTGGTAGTTAAGGCATTGGACTCCCACATGCTTGACTATATTTCAAGTCCTGGATTTGGCAGTTTGAAAATCATGCCAAGCTCGTGTGCATGTGTGTCCAAATTCCTGAGAGGAGGATGAAGGAGGGGGCATTGCGGCGTGTCCAATACCTTCTCTCTCTGAGTCATTCTGTCTCTCACACTCTGTGGCAAAAAACCTTATATATATATACACACACATATATGCATATATGTGTATATATATATTTGTAATCACATTAAGCAAAGATGGGTTAAATTAACATTTCCTCAAAAAAGAATGCGTCTCAGTTTTAGTTTAGGAAAGTCCAGCTATATGGTATTTATAGAACACTCCTAAAAAATAACAAAGAAAAGCTGAAATAAAGCTCCAGAAGGACTGTATCAAGTCAAGGAAAACAAAAATAAAGGAGTAGCAATATTAAAATCAGATTAAGTGACGTTCAAAGCCAAAAGAATTAAACAGAACAAGGATATGTTTTTATAATGATAAAAGGTACATTCCAAAGAGAATTTAGCTATCTCCTCCAGTATCCCAAGATGCCAAAGGGAAAGAAGGCCAAGGACAAGAAGGTGGCTCCGGCCCCTGCTGTGGTGAAGAAGCAGGAGGCTAAGAAGGTGGTCAATCCCCTGTTTGAGAAAAGGCCTAAGAATTTTGGCATAGGACAGGACATCCAGCCCAAGAGGGACCTCACCCTCTTTGTCAAATGGCCTCGCTACCTCCGGCTGCAGCGGCAGAGGGCCATCCTCTACAAGCGGCTGAAAGGTCCCCACTAAGAGGCCACCAGTCCTCCAGCCAGGGGTGAACACTGTCACCACCTTGGTGGAAAACAAGAAGGCTCAGTTGGTGGTGATCGCACACGACGTGGACCCGATCAAGCTGGTTGTCTTCCTGCCTGCCCTGTGTCGGAAGATGGGGGTTCCCTACTGCATTATCAAGGGGAAGGCCGGGTTGGGACGCCTGGTCCACAGGAAAACCTGTACCACTGTGGCCTTCACACAGGTTAACTCGGAGGACAAAGGTGCCCTGGCTAAGCTGGTGGAAGCCATCAGGACCAATAACAATGACAGATACGATGAAATCCGCCGCCACTGGGGAGGAAACGTCCTGGACCCGAAATCTGTGGCTCGCATCGCTAAGCTAGAAAAGGCAAAGGCTAAAGAGCTCGCCACCAAACTGGGTTAAGAGTATGCTATTGAGTTTTCTGTACATACAAGTAATAAAACGCTCTCCTTCGGAAAAAAAAAAAGAGAATTTATATCATAAACATATGCACTAAGCAAACAATCTAGCAGTGAATACATAAGGGTAAAACTAAAAACACAAGAAAATTTAACTGAAAGCCATATAATTGGAAAGTTTATATAATTCTTGAAATATTTAACAAATGAAAGAGACAAAAATAAATAAGGATGTAAAGAATCTGAATAATATAATCAATATGTCATTCTCATTTATATATAGAACATTTGTAGAAATCAATAATGTACTTGTCTACAAAGAAAGATTAATGACTTCCAAAAGGTAGAAGTTTATAGGTTATGTTCTCCGACTAAAATTAAACAAGAAATATAACCCCTCAAAACTTAATATTTGGAAATGACGAAACACTCTTCTAAACAGACCCTGTATCAAATGGGAAATCAAAACTGAAATTACAGATTACCTAGAAATTAATCAAAAAAGAACTCTTCATAAAGTAAAATCTATAATATGTGGCTAGAGTAAACTTCAGGAAAAATTTATAGCCTGAAATATTTTTACTATTTAGAAAAGGAAGCAAAAAATAAATGAACTAAGAATTTAACTGTATAATTCAAGAAAAACAGCATTAGCTATAAGCAGAGAGAATTAATATAGAAGCTAAAATTAGAGAAACTCCCACTACCACATAGCCTCCACATATCCCTCACACACAGACACACAAAGAAAAATAGATAGGGACCAGCAGTTAGCATAATGGCTATGTCACTGGGCTCCCAAAAGGTCAACCGCGGTTCAAGTCCCAGACCCGGTGGCTTAAACTCATGCCAGGTGCGTGTGCATGAGTGCCCAAGATCCTGAGAGAAGAATGGAGGAGAAGGGATTGTGGCATGGCAATCTCCCCTAGGAGGTAATTTCTCACTTTCTGTCTCTCTCTTCCTCTCTGTCTTTGTGGCTAGCACACGTGCCCTATAGCAAAAAAAAAGATAAAGAACACTGAAATCAAGAAATCTACAAAGCAGACCATCTCCTTCAGAAACCTAATGAAGGGACCAGCAGTTAGCGTAATGGGAACACTGAAATCAAGAAATCTACAAAGCAGACCATCTCCTTCAGAAACCTAATGAAGGGACCAGCAGTTAGCGTAATGGCTATGTCGCTGGACTCCCACATAGTTGACTACGGTTCGAGTCCCGGACACCGTGGCTTAAACTCACGCCGGGCACGTGTGCATGCTTGCCCAAGATCCCAAGAGGAGAATGGAGGAGAAGGGATTGCGGCATGACCATCGCCCCTGGGGGGTGATTTCACGCTTTCTGTCTCTCTGTGTCTCTCTGTCTGTCTGGCGAGTGCACGCGCCCTAAAAAAAGAAACCTAATTAAAAAAAAAAAGAGAGAGCTATTAGGAATGGGAAATAAGATTTAACTGCTTAGTAGATTGAAATAATTATGAGACAAAATTATATGCAACGTGGTCAACAACTTTGAAAACCTAAAGAAAATGAAGACATTTTGAACAAGACATGCAATATGTAAACTCAAGCACTGGTAGGAAATCTAAAGAGATTATTAATCATAAGAGAAAAAACAGGAAATATGCGAGTTCTAACTAACCTTTTAAAAAAGTAATTTGTATGTTACTCCAAGTATCCCAGATTGGTATAAAACACCCCAATTTATTCTACACATAACCTTTTATAAATGTGACAAATGTGATTAAATACAAATAATAAATATTTTTAAAATGCAATAAAGACACAAAACCAAAAAAATTAAAAATAAGAGATGAGGCCTTGAAGAGGTGATGAAGCCATGCGGACTAGGACTCCTCCCTTATGAATGGGATTATGTGCCTTAAAAAGGGCCTTGATGAGGCAGTTGGTTCCCTCTTGCCCTTTTGTATTCTATCATGTGAGGATACAGCAAGAAGACCCTCACCAGCTGCTGGTGCCATACTCTTGGACTTTCCAGCCTCCAGAACTGTGAGGAATTACTCAATCTGGTATTTTATTACAGTGGCACAAAATGGACTAAGACAGCCATCAACTAACACCTGGGATAGGATAAAGTTTTAGAGACCAGATGGTAGAGTGTAGTTGGTTGAATTGTAACCCCCAAAAGATATTTCTGTCTGGAACCTCAGGATGTGATTTTATTTGAATTACAGATATTATTAAGGCATATTTACAATGGGTCCTAAAGACAATGGCAAGTCCTTAGAAGAGAAGAGAAAATGCAAATACACTGAGGAAAAAGTCTTTCTAAAATGAAGAGACTGTAGAGATTCAGCCACAAACCAAAGAATACCAAGGATTTTCAACAGCTACCAGAAACTGGAAAAGGCATATAAGGATTAGCTCTTGGATCCTTCAAAGGTCCTATTTACACATTGATTTTTTATTTCTGGCTTCCAGAAATGTGATAGAATAAATTCCTGTTGCTTTAAGTCTCAGGAAAAAAATGTGATGAAAGAACATTGCAAAGAAAAAACTGTACATCAATTTCCCTTATGAATATACATGCAATATGTTTCCATAATATATATATTTTTATTTAACTTTATTTATTTTAATTTGAACAGCGAGAGACAGAGCGAGAGAGAGAAGAGGGAGAGAGAAGGTTAGAAAACAAGCCACCAGGCCTAGGACTCAAACCATGGTTGGCCATGTGGGAGTCCAGGGCCCTTAACCACCATGCCACCTGCTGGCTCCTGTTTCCATATTATATTAGCAGATAGATTCCAGCATAGTAGTAAAAAAATATTTCACTCTGATTAAGCAGAGTTTATTTCAGGAATAAAAGTATAGTTAAATTAGGCAATCTATCAATATAATTCATTACAGTCACAACTTTTTTTCTTTCTTTCTTTCTCTTTCTTTCTTTCTTTCTTTCTTTCTTTCTTTCATTTTTTAGATTTTTGCCATTGGGCACATGGGTTCACTGGAGAAGGACAGAAAAAGAGAGAAAGTGGTAAAATGGGAAATTACCATTTATTGGGGGATGGTCACACCACAATCCCTTCTCCTCCATTCTCTTGGATCTGGGGCAAGCACACACACTTGCCTAGCATGATTTTTCAAGTCGCCAAGGCTGGGACTCGAACCAAAGAGTTGGCTATATGGGGTCCATTGCCTGAATGACCATGCCACCTGTTGGGCCCACATTCACAAATACAAAAAGACAAATATACAGTGATATCAAAAGACAATGAAGAAGGGCCAGCAGTTAGACTGGAGTAGTAAATTTTACTGATCTATTTGTATAGCATGGTGACTATAGTTAATAATAATGTATAGTTCAAATTTTCTAAAAGAGTAGAGTTTTAAGTTCTCACAACAAAAAAATTAAATAAGTAGGTGAGGTTGTGGTATTAATTAGCACGGTCTAACCTTTATACAATACATATATATAAATACATCAAAACATCACATTTTACCAAATAAAATAAATATATACAATTATTTTTGTCAATTAAAATGCTTAAAAATAAATTTAAGCATACATTTTTTTAAATGAAAAATATCTTGTCTGTCTTGGTGGCTGAGTGAAACTATCCTCGGTTTGGGTGCTCTGTAAGCTACCTTGCATACCTAGACTTACATAACTAAAACTAAATATGTGAAAATAAATATTGCTTGTTATTGAAAAAGAATGTTCTTTGGCTAGATAACTGGAATCAAATGTTTAGACTGTAAGACCACACATAAAATAAATTCCAGATGGGTTAAAGATTTAAATTTCCCCAGAAAAGTATCAGAAGAAAATAAAGAAGAATATATTTTTTAAAACCTCACAATCAGGGAGGCCTTCTTAAGCAAGATAGGAAACTTAGAAGCCATAAGAAGATTGACCAATTTAACAACATAAAATTTAAAACTTTCTATGGGATAAAAGAGTCTGTAATAAGTCCCTCCAAGAGAAAATACCTGTAAATCAAATGTAAGAAAACAGATTCATATGCCCAAAATATAAAGACTCCCTAAATTTTTCTTTGAAAAAGTCAACAGCTTAGAAATTATGGCAAAGGTTGTAAGCAGAAGTAGAAATTCACATACCAATAAGCATGCAAGAAATTTACAAGTTGTCAAGGACATAAAATATGAGTGATAAGATAGCCTCTTTCACCCTTCAGATTGGCACCATTTAAAAATATTGATTATATTTAGTGCTGGCAAGAATAGGGGCAAAGAGCAACTCTCTTAACCCTACCTCTAGCAATATGTATTCTTTTTTTATTTTGGAGAGATTTTCACTATAGGGCGTGTGCGCTCGCCAGACAGACAGAGAGAGACATAGAGACAGAAAGCGAGAAATCACCCCCCAGA
>NW_006203620.1:339792-360758 GCF_000334495.1 Tupaia belangeri chinensis
AAAAAAAAAACACAAAACATTGAAGACAAACAGGGGGGGGGGGGGGGAGAGAAGTGAAAGAATGAGGAAGAGGGCCAAGTAGAGGAAAGGAAGGGAAGAGGAAAAGGAAGGGAAGGAAAAAAGGAAAAGGAAAGGGAAAAGAAAGAGAAAAAAAGAAAAAGAAAAAAGAAGAGAAGGAGGCCCAGGAATGGTTGCAGAGGATGGAGCCTAAGCAGCGCCAGGAGCCTGGTACTGGAGGCCAGCCCCAGCCTGAGGCTGCTAATCCCTCTGCATCTGTGGTCAGCTGCCTGTAGTCATCTGGACTGGCGTGCTCTCCAGTAATGTGGGAAGAAGCAGGATCTACCAGAGTCAGTTTCTGGTCCAAACCTAGTGAAAAAAAATAGGCCTCTGAATACATGTCGCTGCAAGCAGCTGTTGCAGAAAGCAAAGCAAAGAAGAAAGGCAAGTGATCCTGCCAACCCACAAAGGCCAACTCGATGGAAATGCTTTTGTGGAAGCTCAGTCTGTGCCACCCACCTCTTGAGCCATTAAGCTCAGATGCAACAAGTACCTCTTGTCACAAGAGAGTGAGAATCTGGTGAGGGGTAAGGAAGCACAGATGATCAGAGAGGAAGGGTGGGGCATAGAGACAGGCCAGCTATTTCCATTCTGCCTCCCATGACATCCTGCCCTTTAAGGCAAGTTGGTGGAAGGTTCCTCTCACAGCTTCCTGGGAATGGCCAGGATTCAGGAGGTCAAACGGGGAGTCTAGACTCTGATAATGAAGAATGTGGAGCTACAGACATCAGCTAGGAAATTAGGCCTCTCATCCTGCCAATCATGAATGAAGGTCAAGGTCTTTAACATGAGGGAAGAAGTTGGACACACAAGCTCCGTATTCAAATCCCATCACTGACACTTGCTATCCCTTTACTGACACTTGCTAATTGTGGCCTTGGTCTACTTACCTGACCATCACTGGGATTTAATGTTTTATTTGTAAAATGGGGACAATAATATGATTATCATTCCCACAGGGTTTTAAGAGATTAAAAATGATAAATGCTCATGAAATATAAAACCTAGAAAACTTAAAGTGTTCAATAAATCCTGGTTATTATTAAACCATTAATTAATGTGCCATTTGTGTGCAGAGCGCTAGACCAGGTGCTGAGTTTTAATAGCCAGTCTCCTGGATTCCATCTCTTTCCACCATCTCCAGCCCTTCCCATCTCTTCCTTCCTGCCCTCACCAGTGCCAGATCTAAAATTCTATCTTGCCTTGGAGTGTCTCCAGCAGTCTGCACATTTTCCACCAGCTTGCCGTGCTCCCTCCAACACACACATTCACTTGGGGCACACCATCACTTGGGTAGTGAAGTCCCCTGCCCAGTTCTCCTCTCATCCAAATTCATGTGGAACTGAGGTGGAAAGCTGGAAGGGTTTGGAAGTGGGACACAATCCTAAACTGCAGACAGGCACCCAGAGAGAACCAAGAAGGGATTCAGAGCCCCAGTTGTGAGGCCCTTCAGGGTGCTCAAGTCAGCCAGCAAATGCTTTAAGGTTGGTTTTTTAAATCAAGCATCTGCAGTTGCTGGGTGTAACCCTAGCCTCCTTCCTCTGTGAAATGTGTGAATGTGCTATCGTCAAGCATTCCACATATCGATTCTCTCACATTTCACTGACTTGATCCCTCTCTGCCCCCATTAACCCCACATAATGGGCACTTGCTCTCTCAAATCCAGGTTGACCTGCAGATAACCAAGTATTATAATGGCTAACCAGTCATCCCCCTACCTCATTTATGCTCAGAGTATGTCATGCTATAGATGGAAATGTGGGATGTAAGGGGGAAGCCAAGGATTATTTCTTTGAACCTTTACTTGTTTTGCCAAAGTATAAATATGATGCTGCAGAATATGTCCAAATGTTCCCAAAATAGACCCAGTGCTGAGGCTAAGCTCACGCCTGGGCATTCCCAGAACTGGTTTCACTGTCCAGCTTCAAGTCGCTATCTGCGCAGAAGGTGGTGAGGAATTCTCACTTGATGTGGTGCTGAATAGTCAATCCTTCAAGATTAGAAAAGCTTCTTGTTATAGGAGACATTTGTTATGGAAAGATCTCAGTTCCCCTTGGGGAATCTCCACCCTCCTCATGTTCCCCCTCCCTCCAGGGCCTTCTCAGGCAGGTTACAGCTTTTGCAGGATGTGTCTGCATATGGTCAGTCTGGACCACACTGGGCAACTGAGACTTCCCACATTCTCATGCATTTTCTCCAAGTTGCTCAAAACATTTTTAACTATTTACTTTCAGCCATCTGACTCCTCCCCATCACTACCCACCATCATCCCTTTAAAAATATATGTATTTTTATTGAGTCTGATTACATAAGTTAAACATCATTGCTATAAATATAGAAAGTTACAGAGCCACAGTCTAACAGTGGGAAAAACAGCAGGATGAGCTTCAACTAGAGGATGTTCTATAAAATACCTTGATTAGTAAACCCTCACAACTGTCAAGGTCATGAAAAATAAGGAAAATCAGAGAAACTGTCACAGTCCAAGGAGCTTAAGGAATCATATAGTTTGCAATTATGTTATGAAAGTTTATTTTCAAAGTTACAGAAATGAGCCCAGTAAAGATTGACTGGGATGGGCATGAAAAAAATTTCTGGAATGATCAAAACAATCTGTCTTGATATGGTTTAAGATTACATAAGTACAATCATTTGTCAAAATCTGTCTAATTGTTCACTTAAGATTTGTGCAATTTGGGGCCACCAGGTGGCATGATAGTTAAGGCACTGGACTCCCACACAGCTTACAGTGGTTCAAGTCCCAGGTATGGTATTTTAAAAATTATGCTGGGCATATGTGCATACATGCCCAAAATTCCAAGAGGAGAATGGAGAAGGGATTGTTGCATGGCCATTCCCCCCTGGGGGGGTGATTTCTCACTTTTTCTCTTACTGTCTCTCTCTATCCCTCCCCAGTGAGTGTGCATGCCCTATGGCAAAAAAAATGCAATTTATTGTATGTAAGCTTTATCACAAAAAGAAGATATTGCAAACAAATATTGAACTCCAGTAAATAATATGCATGCTGAATGGTTTTCTTGGGAAAAAAAAAGATATACTGATATCAGCAACTTACTTTGAAGTTAAAGTAAATACACAACACTTCAAAGTATAAAATAAAGGTATGGATAGAGAAATGCATACTTAAGGAGATATGTGATAAAGCAAGTAAAGTAAAATGTTAATGGCAGATCCTAAAAGGTGAGGTATTCTCTGTGCAAGTTCTAGTTTTCAGAACATTTAAATCTTTTATGATAAAATGTTGGGAAAAATCACAAACAGATGTAAGGTGAAACATCCTTGTAATCTCCCCTTCCTGAAATAACCATGGTTAACTTTTTTGTATATTCTTCCATGTAGCTTTTCTATCATACACATGTGTTTTTCAAATAGGAGATGACTATACTCATAGAGCTCTACAATCAACTATTTTTATTTAAGCATTTATCTTGATTATTTTCCCATGCCATTCTTTTCTTTTCATGAAATTCTTTAGTATTCTTTCATCTGTTTGTACAGTAATTTTCTAGAGAAGGAAATTATAGTTATATGTAAAGATTTTTGCTTCTTGACTTGCTTTTTAAAAATGTTTTAAGTTCTTATTTATTTATTTCATGAGAAAGAGAGAGATCCTTAACAGAATCTCATACTATGACCACCATCCTCCTTCCAGGCTCTCAGCCATCCAGGATCATGGGCATATAAGCTCAGTGTGCACAGGCCACCTGGAGAACCCAACCTGCAATCTTCCTTATGGATCTGGCATTGCTTGAGCAGTGTGTTGCCACCACACCAATGAGCCAGCTGACTTGCTTTTTCACTATTGCAAACTTTGAAGCAACAGATATCATTGTACATATCTTTGTGTATTTGTGTGAGTACATTTGTGGGATAAATTACTAGAATTGGAATTTTGAGGTTTAAAATATTATGCCATTTGCACTCCCACCACCAGGGTATGAGAATCCGTGGGTCCCCACAGTATCAACACTAATTATTACTGATTTGTTTAAATTGTTGTAAATACGATAGGTAAAAAAGAGACAAGTAATTATTCTTTGTCTAAACTTTAATCTCTCTGTGAGTGAGGTTTAATATCTTTTCCATATTTATTGGCTCTTTGTGTTTCTTCACTTATGAATAGTCTATTCAGTCTTTTTGCCCATTTACTCTGCTTTATTTTATTTGTAGTAACTCTGTATAGTAAGTCCTTTGTAGAATATGTCTACAATGTTCTCTTCTTAAAATTTTCCTGCAGATTTTCTTTCAAAGTGCTTATGGTAGAGTTTCTTATCATCTGGGGAGTTTTGCATTTTTCATGCCTCATGTATGGCTTTTGTCATTCTGTACCTCCTTTGTTTCACGTAATCGTCCTTTCAGGCAAATTAACATTGTGAAAAGATCACTTACTTGTCCCACAGTCAAACAGAAAAGGATGCAACTGCGACTTGAACCCAGGTCTCTCCACTCCTAGTCTAGTACCTTTTCTATTACCAGGAAAGAGCATAGTTACTTCTGGGTCATCTTGGTGGCACAGCAATAGCATAGAGCTCAAGTGAAGCTGGACCATACAGAGGATCATAGGTTTACTTCCTGGGTCAAATTGTACTTGCCAAGTATGCACATATGCCCATAATCCTTGCTAGTTGGGAGGACAGGGAGGAATATCGTGAAGTGGGACCCTAATTAGAGTGTTTGTCTTTCTTTTTAAAAAATACATTTTATCTTATTTTAGTTTCTTTTATATATTCTATCACTATACATCAGCTCGTAAAGTGAATTTTCCAACATGAATACATTTCACACCAGTCTAGTTGGAGATACTACACACGTTATCATCAGCAGATAATAAACCATTTCTGTGTCCCATAAGAGTGCTTGTCTTTCTTTCTCTCTCTGTCTCTCACTCTCATGAAAAAATAAATCTTTTTTTAAAGGTATTTGCCATAGGGTACGTGCACGAGCCAGAGAGACAGAGAGAAGGAAAGTGAGAAATCATCCCCTGGGGGGATGGTCACACTATAATCCCCTCACCTCCATTCTCCTTCTGGGATTTTGGACACACATGCACATGTTCCTGGTATGAGTTTCAGGCCACTGGATCTGGGACTCGAACTGCAGTCAGCCATGTGGGAGTTCAGTGTCTTAACCACTGTGCCACTTGTTTACACCATAAAATTTATTTTATGAAATAGTTGTTTCCACTTAAGAGGAAGGAAACTTCTTTCTCCATGCCTACTGCTAAGTTGTGCCAGGAGAAGACATAATTGAGCCAATTGTTCAACACTATAGTCATGGCAACTGATCTCAATTGAACCCTTACTGCTACCACATAATCTTTTCAGTTTCCTAATGAACTTGTTCAAAACTTCTCCATAATGATAATTTCCAACATTTTTCACTTTCATCAAGTCTCTGATCATCATCCTTCACCTCCCCTCTCCTTCATTTCACAGAGGAAATAAAAATTTTCAGATAGGAATGCTGAACTTCCTATCTCACCACTCTTAAGTTGTGTAAATAGGTAAGTCTCTATTTAATGCTCTCTCCCTTCTCCTGTCACAAAGGGCAGGGTAGGAGGTCCTATGCTTTGCCTTCCACTTGAGGACATGGAGGAAGATATTATCCCATTTCATTTCCATACCTTCAACTTTTCCTCTGCAGACTCTTTTATCAGCATTTAAATGACTGGTTCCCTTCTTAACAAATAGAAGTAAATGCAAGCAGGCTTCGTCAATGCTAGATACTGCTCTAAGTTGCTCCTTCTAATTATGTAACTATAGAAGCAAAGATTCCACCTGGGAGCAGAGAAGTCTGAGATTCCATGTGTATGCTATCTTTTCCCTGAAGGGAAAAGAAAAAAAAATATTGCCTGTGGTAGGGGACACAGGGCTGCTTTGGGGGGAAAAGAACTTTTAGCCAATAAAAGAAGAGAGGGATTGAGAGACTAGATAGGCTCCTGTTTTTCCCTCTGGTCTACTGGGCTGAGTTTAAGCCCCTCTAGTGAGAAGAGAGGCCAGAAACCAACAGAGACTATAAGTTTCCAGTGAGCACTGAGACTCTGAGGCTGATGGACTAATTCATGTGTGACTTCAAGAGACTCTAAACATAAGTAGGCCTGGCTGTGAGCCCCACAATACCAATTTGGAAGAGAATTTGAATACTGCTTCTGCCCAGTTCTCAGTGGCTCCAGAGAAGCACGTGGAGCCACACACATTCCTTAAACATGGACACCAGCATCCTCATGATCGCCACCCTCAGCAACAGTAGCTGATGTGAACAATGGTCTCTGGAGTAAAAAAGAGCAGCATAGTGAATGCAGCTGACAGATCAGCTTATAGGCATATTAGAGGCATCTGGAAGTGAGATCTGGGTATTTCTCAGAATTAAGTGGGGGCCTCTCTGAGGGGACCAACTTCCTATCTGAAGCAGCTGAGGGATAAGAAAGTAGTCTAGAAACTTGAGCATAGCTATGAAGTGACCCACAGTCACAGGCCTCGAGGGGCCAGGAAAACTTTAAGTTTTATGGACCCAAGCACAATTACTCAAGAGAGTCTCCAAAGGCAGATCTCACTCCCTAAGACATTTTTCTTCTTTCCCAAAAGGTGAGCACCACATATTGAAGACGAGCCCACAGCCTATAGACTAGTCTTTCTGCTCCTGGTATGAGTGAACAAGATGAGAGGTAGGATTGAGGTCTGAGCCTGAAGGAGCAATGTTACTTCTCTATAGATATATAAGAGTAGACTTGTTTCACTGAAGCTTGGGACTCTGCTCTGGTTAGCTGACAGAGCTCAATGGTAGGCTTTCCTGAATCTGCTAAAGAAACTGCTTGCCTCCACTTCTCCCCTACTAAGCATATTGCTTGCATTCCAGTTCTCTACAGATTCCTACTTAGGAAAGGTTTAGTGAGTATCACCAGACATGCACAGGCAGCAATTTAAGCATGGGAAATAACAGCTCAGAGGCTGACTTAGGTGAGGGAGCAGGAAAGGATGTAATTGTGGATGATCACTCCAAAGACTCAAAGGAAAGAAAAGGAACAAAGATAGAACGATAATGAAACAGATAGGAGGGCCAGCTCAGTGGCACAATAGTAAAGTATTGATCAATCTAAACTGGATCCATATGAAATATCATTGGTTCTGTTACTTGGTTGACCTGTACGTGTCAGTATATAGCTATAATCTTGGATGGCTTGAAAGGATTCATTGGATCCTGGGCACTTGTACATGTTCCTAGCATGTTTCAGGCTGATTGTGCCCAGGATTTGAACCATGGTCACCACGTGGGATCCAGCTTATCCTGAGCAGCATATTATCACTGCACCACAGAGCCAGCTCCAGCTTTAGGTTTCATCTGCTTTCTACACTTAGAATAACCAGGCCAGTATGTAGTCTGTGATAAGTTATTTCTCCTTCAGAAGGGAGCTCTATTTTTCTACCTCATAGAAGAGGGGTATGCCACCTATGGTATGGAGTTTACACAGGTGTTATCCATTTCACTGTACAGAGAAGTAATGAGTTAAAGGTCCATCTGTCTTTGGTTTCTCTGATTTGAGTTTAACCCCTTGACTTGGCTCCACTCTGAGGTAACTCCAAGAGAACTTCTCTCATTTACAACAGCTGGTGATTCCAGTCTAATCATCCCTGATCTCAAAATCCCTGAGAAGGGCGGGTTCAGAAGTTTCCTGGGTACTCAAAATCACTGAAACACATCCATTGGCATTTATCGAGCAACTAATACAGAGCTTCTTTCTGAAGTGATAATATGTTGCTCAAGACAAGCTGAATCCCATGAGGTGACCATGAAAATTCTTTGGAATAGATAGTAGTACTGAAACATACTGAACTATTAGAAGCCACATGATCGACCACAGGTTTGGATCCCTGGGTCAGCCAGAAAACATGCAAAGTACAAGTGCATGTGCCAAGGTTCTGATAAGCTGGAATGCTGGTAGAAAGGAATTGTAGCATGACAAGACTTTGTCAAGGGTGCTTTTCTCTATGTCTCTTCTCTTTTTCATGTACACCCATGCACATGCATGCACATGTGCTCTCTATCATTAATAAAAAAGATAATTCTGTGAACTTCAAGGAGAGAAAAAGAAGAAAAAAGAGAAAGAAGGAAAAAGAGAAAGAAGCTCAAATCCTAGCTTCACTACTAGTTATATGATGAAAAGTAAGTTACTTAACCTCTCCAATTCTCAGTTTAAAAAATAATACTAACCTACAATCCTGCTATGAAAATTAAATTAGATAAACATACAAGCTACTAATATTTATGTATTTGCAATGCTTTCACTAAATGAATACTAATTTTAAGCCTAGGAAAAAATAAAGATACCTACTAATAATAACAGTTTCAGTAAAAGTTGCAATTGATTTCTCAGTGCTCAGCCCAGGACATGGTCCATATCAAGGACTCAGTGCATTTTCTTCTTCACTGTTGTTTAATACCATTAAAGTTGGGGCTAGAGTCAAGCACACTGGCAGGGAGCTTAACCTAGACAAGGTGAAAGAGCACACCTTCCTGAGAGCCGGAAGCATTTGAGATCGCTGTGTGGAAATGGCTCAGATGGTAGCCGAAGAAGCTCCTGTCAGTTGGCCTCAACCTTCTCAGTAATAAAGGAGGTGAAGTCATCTCCTGAGAATGAGGGGGAGGGCTGGGGCTGGGGGCTTGAGGCGAGGGCAGGAAGTTTGAAGCAGCTGCTGTAGGGAATGTGATAGGGAGGCAGCAAGCTAGGAATGAATGGATTGTTGAACAGCCAGAGGGGCCAGTTTAGGGTAAAGAGCACACACTGGCAGGGAACCTGAGGAGCAGGATTTCTCCAACAAAACAAGAGTGGAAACAACCACCTTCAAGGGTTCACTCAGGGCTGTAGATCAGAAAGGCAGAAATTGGACAAAAGGTAGGTTAGTGAAAGATTCTAAGGTGGGCACAGGAACACTGGAACTGTACATGCACCTAGGTTGAAAAGGAAGGTATATTTATTTATTCAACAGATATTTAATTACCGCATATTTCACAAATATTATACAAGTGCCTTGGGATAGGGGATGTGTTGAAGAACTAGATATGCAAGATTCCTTCATGCAACATACACATATCAAAAGACTTGCATGCAAATGTTCATAGAAGTTGGTTTTTTATTCTCCTGTTGCAAGGAACTCAAGACAACATAGATATTCTTCAATAGTTGAATGTTTTATATATTCTATCACTATACATCAGCTCGTAAAGTGAATTTTCCAACATGAATACATTTCACACCAGTCTAGTTGGAGATACTACACACGTTATCATCAGCAGATAATAAACCATTTCTGTGTCCCATAAGAGTGCTTGTCTTTCTTTCTCTCTCTGTCTCTCACTCTCATGAAAAAATAAATCTTTTTTTAAAGGTATTTGCCATAGGGTACGTGCACGAGCCAGAGAGACAGAGAGAAGGAAAGTGAGAAATCATCCCCTGGGGGGATGGTCACACTATAATCCCCTCACCTCCATTCTCCTTCTGGGATTTTGGACACACATGCACATGTTCCTGGTATGAGTTTCAGGCCACTGGATCTGGGACTCGAACTGCAGTCAGCCATGTGGGAGTTCAGTGTCTTAACCACTGTGCCACTTGTTTACACCATAAAATTTATTTTATGAAATAGTTGTTTCCACTTAAGAGGAAGGAAACTTCTTTCTCCATGCCTACTGCTAAGTTGTGCCAGGAGAAGACATAATTGAGCCAATTGTTCAACACTATAGTCATGGCAACTGATCTCAATTGAACCCTTACTGCTACCACATAATCTTTTCAGTTTCCTAATGAACTTGTTCAAAACTTCTCCATAATGATAATTTCCAACATTTTTCACTTTCATCAAGTCTCTGATCATCATCCTTCACCTCCCCTCTCCTTCATTTCACAGAGGAAATAAAAATTTTCAGATAGGAATGCTGAACTTCCTATCTCACCACTCTTAAGTTGTGTAAATAGGTAAGTCTCTATTTAATGCTCTCTCCCTTCTCCTGTCACAAAGGGCAGGGTAGGAGGTCCTATGCTTTGCCTTCCACTTGAGGACATGGAGGAAGATATTATCCCATTTCATTTCCATACCTTCAACTTTTCCTCTGCAGACTCTTTTATCAGCATTTAAATGACTGGTTCCCTTCTTAACAAATAGAAGTAAATGCAAGCAGGCTTCGTCAATGCTAGATACTGCTCTAAGTTGCTCCTTCTAATTATGTAACTATAGAAGCAAAGATTCCACCTGGGAGCAGAGAAGTCTGAGATTCCATGTGTATGCTATCTTTTCCCTGAAGGGAAAAGAAAAAAAAATATTGCCTGTGGTAGGGGACACAGGGCTGCTTTGGGGGGAAAAGAACTTTTAGGCAATAAAAGAAGAGAGGGATTGAGAGACTAGATAGGCTCCTGTTTTTCCCTCTGGTCTACTGGGCTGAGTTTAAGCCCCTCTAGTGAGAAGAGAGGCCAGAAACCAACAGAGACTATAAGTTTCCAGTGAGCACTGAGACTCTGAGGCTGATGGACTAATTCATGTGTGACTTCAAGAGACTCTAAACATAAGTAGGCCTGGCTGTGAGCCCCACAATACCAATTTGGAAGAGAATTTGAATACTGCTTCTGCCCAGTTCTCAGTGGCTCCAGAGAAGCACGTGGAGCCACACACATTCCTTAAACATGGACACCAGCATCCTCATGATCGCCACCCTCAGCAACAGTAGCTGATGTGAACAATGGTCTCTGGAGTAAAAAAGAGCAGCATAGTGAATGCAGCTGACAGATCAGCTTATAGGCATATTAGAGGCATCTGGAAGTGAGATCTGGGTATTTCTCAGAATTAAGTGGGGGCCTCTCTGAGGGGACCAACTTCCTATCTGAAGCAGCTGAGGGATAAGAAAGTAGTCTAGAAACTTGAGCATAGCTATGAAGTGACCCACAGTCACAGGCCTCGAGGGGCCAGGAAAACTTTAAGTTTTATGGACCCAAGCACAATTACTCAAGAGAGTCTCCAAAGGCAGATCTCACTCCCTAAGACATTTTTCTTCTTTCCCAAAAGGTGAGCACCACATATTGAAGACGAGCCCACAGCCTATAGACTAGTCTTTCTGCTCCTGGTATGAGTGAACAAGATGAGAGGTAGGATTGAGGTCTGAGCCTGAAGGAGCAATGTTACTTCTCTATAGATATATAAGAGTAGACTTGTTTCACTGAAGCTTGGGACTCTGCTCTGGTTAGCTGACAGAGCTCAATGGTAGGCTTTCCTGAATCTGCTAAAGAAACTGCTTGCCTCCACTTCTCCCCTACTAAGCATATTGCTTGCATTCCAGTTCTCTACAGATTCCTACTTAGGAAAGGTTTAGTGAGTATCACCAGACATGCACAGGCAGCAATTTAAGCATGGGAAATAACAGCTCAGAGGCTGACTTAGGTGAGGGAGCAGGAAAGGATGTAATTGTGGATGATCACTCCAAAGACTCAAAGGAAAGAAAAGGAACAAAGATAGAACGATAATGAAACAGATAGGAGGGCCAGCTCAGTGGCACAATAGTAAAGTATTGATCAATCTAAACTGGATCCATATGAAATATCATTGGTTCTGTTACTTGGTTGACCTGTACGTGTCAGTATATAGCTATAATCTTGGATGGCTTGAAAGGATTCATTGGATCCTGGGCACTTGTACATGTTCCTAGCATGTTTCAGGCTGATTGTGCCCAGGATTTGAACCATGGTCACCACGTGGGATCCAGCTTATCCTGAGCAGCATATTATCACTGCACCACAGAGCCAGCTCCAGCTTTAGGTTTCATCTGCTTTCTACACTTAGAATAACCAGGCCAGTATGTAGTCTGTGATAAGTTATTTCTCCTTCAGAAGGGAGCTCTATTTTTCTACCTCATAGAAGAGGGGTATGCCACCTATGGTATGGAGTTTACACAGGTGTTATCCATTTCACTGTACAGAGAAGTAATGAGTTAAAGGTCCATCTGTCTTTGGTTTCTCTGATTTGAGTTTAACCCCTTGACTTGGCTCCACTCTGAGGTAACTCCAAGAGAACTTCTCTCATTTACAACAGCTGGTGATTCCAGTCTAATCATCCCTGATCTCAAAATCCCTGAGAAGGGCGGGTTCAGAAGTTTCCTGGGTACTCAAAATTACTGAAACACATCCATTGGCATTTATCGAGCAACTAATACAGAGCTTCTTTCTGAAGTGATAATATGTTGCTCAAGACAAGCTGAATCCCATGAGGTGACCATGAAAATTCTTTGGAATAGATAGTAGTACTGAAACATACTGAACTATTAGAAGCCACATGATCGACCACAGGTTTGGATCCCTGGGTCAGCCAGAAAACATGCAAAGTACAAGTGCATGTGCCAAGGTTCTGATAAGCTGGAATGCTGGTAGAAAGGAATTGTAGCATGACAAGACTTTGTCAAGGGTGCTTTTCTCTATGTCTCTTCTCTTTTTCATGTACACCCATGCACATGCATGCACATGTGCTCTCTATCATTAATAAAAAAGATAATTCTGTGAACTTCAAGGAGAGAAAAAGAAGAAAAAAGAGAAAGAAGGAAAAAGAGAAAGAAGCTCAAATCCTAGCTTCACTACTAGTTATATGATGAAAAGTAAGTTACTTAACCTCTCCAATTCTCAGTTTAAAAAATAATACTAACCTACAATCCTGCTATGAAAATTAAATTAGATAAACATACAAGCTACTAATATTTATGTATTTGCAATGCTTTCACTAAATGAATACTAATTTTAAGCCTAGGAAAAAATAAAGATACCTACTAATAATAACAGTTTCAGTAAAAGTTGAAATTGATTTCTCAGTGCTCAGCCCAGGACATGGTCCATATCAAGGACTCAGTGCATTTTCTTCTTCACTGTTGTTTAATACCATTAAAGTTGGGGCTAGAGTCAAGCACACTGGCAGGGAGCTTAACCTAGACAAGGTGAAAGAGCACACCTTCCTGAGAGCCGGAAGCATTTGAGATCGCTGTGTGGAAATGGCTCAGATGGTAGCCGAAGAAGCTCCTGTCAGTTGGCCTCAACCTTCTCAGTAATAAAGGAGGTGAAGTCATCTCCTGAGAATGAGGGGGAGGGCTGGGGCTGGGGGCTTGAGGCGAGGGCAGGAAGTTTGAAGCAGCTGCTGTAGGGAATGTGATAGGGAGGCAGCAAGCTAGGAATGAATGGATTGTTGAACAGCCAGAGGGGCCAGTTTAGGGTAAAGAGCACACACTGGCAGGGAACCTGAGGAGCAGGATTTCTCCAACAAAACAAGAGTGGAAACAACCACCTTCAAGGGTTCACTCAGGGCTGTAGATCAGAAAGGCAGAAATTGGACAAAAGGTAGGTTAGTGAAAGATTCTAAGGTGGGCACAGGAACACTGGAACTGTACATGCACCTAGGTTGAAAAGGAAGGTATATTTATTTATTCAACAGATATTTAATTACCGCATATTTCACAAATATTATACAAGTGCCTTGGGATAGGGGATGTGTTGAAGAACTAGATATGCAAGATTCCTTCATGCAACATACACATATCAAAAGACTTGCATGCAAATGTTCATAGAAGTTGGTTTTTTATTCTCCTGTTGCAAGGAACTCAAGACAACATAGATATTCTTCAATAGTTGAATGGATAAACAAGCTGAAACATCTCTGCAATTACTCAGCAATAAGAATAGAACTATTGATACATGCAATAAATTTCAAATTAGTATCTTGAGTGAAAAAAGTATATTCTGCATGATCACATTTGTATAAAATTCTAGAAATAGAAATTAATCTATAGTGACAAAAAATAGGTTATTGATTGTCTGAACCAGCAGAAAGGGGCACAAAGGATCAAAAGGAGACTTTTAGGGTGATGGATAGGTTCATTATCTCAATTTTGGTGACAGTTTCATGGGTGAATATCTATATTCACATATATATATATTCATGTGCACATATATATATTATATATACACACATATGTATATATATATTCATGTGTACATATATATGTGTGTATATATACACACATATATATGTATACACACACATATGTTGAAGTTCATCAAATAATACATTTTACATGTGTGCACATCAATTACACCTCAAAAAGGTTATAGAAAACAATTTTTTTAAAAAAATTAATCTTAAAAACTCCACCTTTATAAAACTTACAGCCTTCATGTGAGAGACTAACAATAAGCTAGTAAGTAGGCAAACATGATAATTTTAAACAGTGCTTCCTGATATGAAGTAAATATACAGAGCAATGGTCTAGAGAATAGAGTTGGCATAGGATGATCAAGGAAGGCAGCTGATGAAGTGCCATTTGAGCTGAGATCTGAATGATAAGGCAATAGCCATAAGAAGATGTAGAAGGAGAAAATTTCAGGGACCAGCAGTTAGCGTAATGGCTATGTAGCTGGACTCCCACGTAGTCGACCGTGGTTCGCGTCCCGGGCCCAGTGGCTTAAACTCACACCAGGCACATGTGCATGTGTGCCCAAGATCCCGAGAGGAGAATGGAGGAGAAGGGATTGCGGCGTGGCCATCCCCTCTTTGTCTCTCTCTGTCTGTGTGGCCATCCCCCCTGGGAGGGTGATTTCTCGCTTTCTATCTCTCTGTCTCTCTCTGTCTGTCTGGCGAGCGCACACACCCTATAGCAAAAAAATAAAAAATAAAAAAAATAAAACAAGCTCTCAAAAAAAAAGAGAAGAAAATTAAAATTTCAGGCATAAGAAAAAGAACACACAAAAGCTTTGAGACAGGAATTGATGTGTTCAACAAACTACAAGAAGACTAGGTGTAACTTGAGTTAAATAAGTAAGGGGAAAAGAATATGGGGATATGAGGTTTAGAGACGTTAGCAAAGGTCAGATCACATATGACCTTATAGACCATGGTAAGGAGTTGACTGCATTTTTATTTCATGGGTAATCCAATGGATAAAGAAAGGACATAATCTGTTTTATGCTTAATTTATTGCTCTGGCTATTGTATAAAGAATTGACTGTGAAGGTGGGAAGTAATAGTAAAAATAGGAAGACTGGTTAAGAAGTGTTATGCGGCCAGCAGGTGGCATAGTGGTTGATGCACTAAAGTCTCACATGGCCAAATGCAGATGGAGTCCTAGATCTGTGGCTTGAAACTCACACCCGGCACTTGTGTGTGCATGTCCAGAATCCCAAGAGGAGAATGGAGAAAAATAATTACGTGTGGACATCCCCCCAGAAGGCGATTTCTCCCTTTCTCTCTCTCTGTCTCTGGCTAGCACATGCACCCCATAACAGAAATCTCTATTTAAAAAAAAAAAAAAAAAAAAAAAAAAAAGGGTCAAACTCTATTTAAAAAAAAAAAAAAAAAAAAAAAAAGAAGTGTCATGTTATTCCAGGTAAGAAATGATAGATGTATAAACTAGGGTATTAGAAGTAGAGATCCTAAGAAGTAGTCATATGCAGAATTCCTTTTGGAAGTGGAATGGAAAGGATTTGGCTTCTAGATTGGATATGGGAAGGTGAGAGAAAGAGCAGTACTGATATAACTCTGATTTGGTATAAGCAACGGGATGAATGGTGATAGTACTATTTACAAAAAATGGTTGCCTTCCAAACAAAGACCACTGGGAATACACTTATAATTGAACAAGTCAAGTTTCCTACTCATGACAGCAAGAGAAAATCCACACTATGGGGAACTGTGGCTGTCTTAGTAAGAGGTGTTAGAAACAACTTATTATTGGACTTCACCCTCCAGACCTCAAGCTTTAGCCAGGACAGGCTAATCACAAGCCATCTACATCTGAGCTCTGAAAAGTCCCCTTTCAGGGACTAGGACAACTGAAGATATTCTGCTCAGAGTTCACCCTCCTGACCCCAAGATCTAGCCAGAGTCAGAATAATCCTTAATTTCCACTGAATCTGCTGCACAGAGGGAGAAAAACCGTACTGCAGAGAGATTGCAGATCACCTTCTCTTGCATGCCTCTGAAGGCTCAGATTTAACTCTAAAACTTAGGGGAAAAAAACACGTAATACATCAGATGACTAGAAATCACTGCAGAGGTACAAGAAATATGAGAAATTAAGAAAATATCTCTCCCCCAAAGGAAAAGAATAACTCCTTACCAACCACAGACAGTATAATGGGACTCATGGAAATGTCAGATGAAGAATTCAGAACAGTCATAGTGACAAAGCTAACAGAGATACAAGAGAAGAGAGACAAACTCCATAAGATGAAGGAGAAAAGAGACAATGGGTTCCAGAAGGTGAGAAAGTTCTTGCACGATCTGAAAGAGGAAATACACACCATAAAAAGGAATCAAATGGAACTGTTAGAGAGGAAGGCTATAATACAGGAAATCAAAACCTCTCTTGAAAGTATTAAAAACAGATTATGTCATGCAGAAGATTGAATCTCAGATGTAGAAGACAGAACCCCTGACCTAGAAAAATTCACCAAAAAGACTGAGAAAATACCCCCCCCAAAATGAGAATAATATACAAATAATACTAGATACCAAACATCTGGATAATACTAGATACTAAACATCTGGATAATCAGCATCCTAGAAGGTGAAGAAACTTAGGGCAAATAAGGGCATTGATAATCTATTCCATGAAATCCTGGGAAAAAAAACTTTCCAAACCTAGAAAAGCATTCAAAATCCAGACCCAAGAAATACAAAGGACCCCACATAGAATCAACCCAAGAAGATCTCCAAGACATATCATAAGCCATATAGACCAAAACCACAGACAGAGACAAGACACCAAAATTGGTAAGAGAGAAATGTCAAGTTACTTTCAAAGGATATCCCATCAAGCTAACATCAGACCTCTCATTGAAAACAATGCAAGCAAGGAAAGAATGGGAAAATAAATTCAAAGTGTTAAGTGAAAAACAATTTCAACCAAGAATTCTATACTCAGAAAGATCATTGTTCATACCATATGGGAAGAAAAGACAAAAACATTCCTAGCTAAACAAAACCTGAAAGAATTTACCAGCACCATACCAGCTCTCCAAAAAGTGCTGAAGGGAGTGCTATACCAAGAAAACTAAAGTCAGACACACAGAAATAAGAGTACAAAAGCAACCAAGAGAATGTCCAGCCTAATGGTTGGGACAAGTCCAGAGTTGAATGTTAACTTCCAGAGTTTAAATGGAAAGATCAGACCACAGTAACACTGCAAATTCAATAGAAAAGAGATTAATTACATGAGACTGAACTGGTGAAATAGAATTTTATGGCTTTTGACTAAAACATTACTGACTTTCTTCTATGCTTTGTTTTCCAGATTTAAGGATTTTTGTCTTCTCTTTAGTTGTTGATAGGTTCATCTATCTACTATTAGAACAGAATCCTAAATTTTTTCCTGGATTCAAGTCTTACTCAGCTTTCTCTTAACATTTTTAAATTTTGATCTATTAAAGCAAAAATTCCTTTTCTTGACATTTAAAAATGCATTAAAAATACCTATTTAATGCCTGCAGTTAGCTGTATAGCCTCAGCTAGGTGCTACTGTATAGTATGTTCATTCTACTCACTGAATGTTATGCCTAAAGTCAGACATGTGTTCATAGATATGTATATACCAGCTGCACTCACTACTAAAAATATTTAGATTAATTAAAATATTTTGTGAATCAATAAAATGTGAAAAAAAGGCATGGAAAGCAACTGTAGATACCAGAGACAGTGTGGGAGGAAGGTGGGAATTGGCAGAGGGTGAGAGATAAGGAATCAAGGGGTAAAAAATGAAGCAAATTATATAAGAAACAAGAAATGGAAAATTATTTGTTGACAATAACATGTATGGTAACATCCTTAATGGAGCCAATATATAATGTATCCTGGATGGAAAATCTCATTTTGTATACTGTAATGATGTACAGTGAATGAATGTAAATAAATAAATTTAAAATTTAAAATAAGAAACAACTTATTTTTGGATTAGAGTTTATGTTAGGTGCTATTAGAGAGAATCCAAGGAATTTAATGTTTGGTTTCTGGATTAGATGTTATCACAAAGTGAGAGTACTTTTATGTTTGAATATCTTCATGAAACTTATGTAGGAGAAAATGCTAGAAAAAGACTAAAGCTGTAATTTAGAGAAATAGTAGTCACTCAAATTAGCTGGGATATGAGAAGGCTTGGTATTTTGTGAGCTTCACAGTGAACTTGTTTTCATCTGTGTTTATTTAACATTATGAAATGGTTTTGTTTTGTTTCACTTTATTATATTCACAGAGGTATATCTTGTCTTTTCATTAGACTTGTCTCATGGTGTTCTATGAGATTGTTTTATGAGCAATAGGAGACTTTACACAGTTTGTGTATACCAGGCAAGCTTCTAACAGTGAAGTATAGATATAATTATTACACCAATTTCCAGATATCAGCGTTTGCTTTATCTTTCTCAAGTGGAAAAGCAAATTTGAAAGGGAAGGGGACTCAAAAACTTGAATTTGACCATCATAGCTTTGAGACATTTTTTTATATTCAAGTAGAAATATTAAATGAGCAGCCATATATGCAAGTCTGGAGCTCATAGTTTTAGGGGTAAAAATATAAATTTGTGTCATCATTAAGGATGGTATTTATATGTGAAGATTATATTTAGTGTGTTAGTACTAGTTGACATCATCAAGAAAGAGAAAGAAAGATGGAGAAGAGAAGAGGTCCCATAAAGGAGCTATGGGTAGTTCAACATTGAGAAGTTGAGGAGTTGAGAAAGAACCAGCAAGAAAAAAACAAACAAACAAAACTGAGAAAAAGGGCTAGTGAAAAACAAACCAAATGATTAAGGTGTTATGGAACTCAAGAGAAACATGTGAAGGTAGGAGTAATCAATTCCATTAAATACTGCTAAGTAGTCACCAAAAAATGAAAACTGAAAATTGAGTGTTAGATTTGGCAACATGCAGGTTATTGATGACCATGATGATTTCATGTGGTAGAGGTGAAAACCCTATCATAATGAATTCAGGTGAGATTGGAAGGTGAGGAAACAGAGCCAGGTTGTAAATAATCTATTTAAGGAGTTTTACTCAAATAGGGAGAAGAGGAATGGGACAATAGCTGGAGAGGGAAGAAGGGCAAAAGAGTTATTTTTAAGGTGAGCAAGATTGACATATTTTGGATGCTGTCAGGAATGAGGCAAATAGATTCAGAAGAGGACTGACGGCCCTGGAGAATATGGGGACAGTGGTGGATGGATTGGAAGTCAAGAAGAGGAAAATACAAAATGGTAACTACTCAATCTTCACAACAACTCTGGAGAAGTAGGTACTATTCATTACAATATACCCATTTTACATATGTGGAATGGAGGCTTAAGGCTTAAGGTTAAGGAACTTTTCAAAGGTCACCCAGCCATTGAAAGAGGATCATAGATTTAGACAAAAGAAGTTAGGTACTAGAGCCTATACCATACACACTACATCTTCTGCTTTAGTGGGTGATGGAGAAAGTAAACATGTATGTGTGTGTCGGGGGGGGGGGAACCTCTGAACTTGCTAAAGGTAAAGTCCAAACTTCTAAGAGATGGCTCCAGCTACTCAGGACAAAATATGAAGACTAACTTAGTTTAAGATTCCAGAGCAGGTACCTCCAAGTAGGGCTTATCACTTGGCTATAGCTTTGGTTTGGTAAAGATTTACAGGCAAATAGCAAGAAGATGATATTCCATCCTACAGTCCTCAGAGGACATACCCTAGTATTTCTCTACTCACTCCCCTCAGCCATTCCTCTTAATGTCTTATTAGCTTTCCAATAGACATAAGTCTAACTAGGAAGAAGACCAAGTGCTCTTTCTTTTTTGCCTGCCCCAAATAGCTTCTATCTCTACTCCCATCTCAACCTCTACCCTGGGAGACTTGCATAGAAAAGTAGGCACATTCCTAGATGATTGAGTGCTTCAGTCTTCTGAACTCCCCCAGAAAAGGCTGAAGTCTCTCCTTGAAGAGCTTATCACAAATGTGTGACTGCCAGAGCCAGCCATACTCACGTCAGATCTGAGAATCCTAGGATAAGACCGCCTTCATACATTTTTTCCCTCATCCAGTGTCTGAAAGTCAACATTAAAGATACATCCCTTGGACCATTGCTAGGATGAATGGCAGATTAGACAGATGAATAAGATCATTGGGTCACAGCAGTGGAAATGAAGTAGTTTTAGAGCACTGGAACAGAAGTTGGTGGGGGAAGCTTGAGACAGCGAGGGGGAAAGATGAGATAAATAGCAATCTCATATTCTTGCCAAGGGCTGGTCTTGACTATAGTGACTCTAGAGAAGTGGTCCCATAAAAACAGGAGTGGCATTAACAGATCCCTTGCATCCACTTTTTCTCCTGATAGGTCTATTAATACTGTACTCCTACTAGAGCACATCTACATCCTAAGAAGATAGGGATAGCTGATAGCATGGTGTTTAAGGCAGCTGGATTCCGCATGGCCAATTGTGCAGTTCAAGTCCCGAATCAGCAGCTTGAAACAATGATGTTATCCAAAACAATGATGTACCAGGCACATGTGTGTGCTTGCCTAAAGTTCTGAAAGGAGAAATGAAGAAGGGATTGTGGTTTGACCATCCCCCATGTAGGGTGGGAGGATTTTTTTTTCACTTTCCCTCTCTCTCTCTCTCTCTCTTTGGCAAGCTCAATGTCCTTCATCAAAATGAAAAGAAAAGAAAAAGCCTGGGGAGTGAGGTGTTTTCATGAGTGGACATCTTGTGGGTCAGATATGTAAGAATTTGGTAAATTTATACTACAATTATGTCAATTATGGCCATATCAGTCTTCTCCAGGGTTCTAAAAGCATCTAGTAGCAAGAGTTGAATGTGAGGGCCAGACAGTGGCACTGTGGTAAAATGTATT
>NW_006203620.1:360768-362782 GCF_000334495.1 Tupaia belangeri chinensis
ACCACAGTGATGGGAAGATTCCAGGTTTGCATCTGGCAATCTCTCAGAGTACCCCGAGCACGCCCATGTCCATGATCTGGGGCTGGCTGAATCTAAGAGTGGATTAGGGCATCAAAATCCTATTGATTATAATATATATGGTACTGTCTTTGACTGGACCTATGTGCAATGTATTCATGATGGGAAAATGCATTTAGTATGCTGTAATGATACACAGTAACTAAACATAAAAAATAAAAGATCCTGTTGGAGGTTCTCTCTCTCTCTCTCTCTCTGTCTCTCTGAAAAAAGAAATAAAGAAACTTAAAAGAGAATAGAATGTGACTTGAGAAGCTGTGGAAGTATAATGCACCTTCTTCAGTTATCTTCCCCAACATATTTAACATTTCAAGGTATCTCTCCTTTCAGATTCCACTGAAACAGACAGCTAGAGACTCTTTCCTCAGGTTTCATCTTAATGTTGTCCTAGGTGATCTATTGGGTCATTGGAAAAGTAATGACATATTTTTCTTTGTTTTTCTATACAAAAATGTATCATGACTTTTCTGATAGCCCAATATTATAAGTTGTGAATACCTTTAGAGAGGAGTTATCCAAAACAATGATTAAGCTCTGTCATTTCTACATACAGTAATGTAGCTGTTTGCCTTTTTCTCTAACTTTGAAGGGCACTGTGGCACAGTAATGTGGATATATTTAATTTTATGGAATTGTATTCTTAAAAATAACTAAGATGGTCAATTTTAAGTTATGTGTATTTTTATCACAATTTTTAAAAAATGTACCTGAAGTATCCTCCTGTCTGCTTTTACTTCACTCTTTAGAGGAAAGGGCACAGGCCATAGCTTTGACTATGACTGTGCCATCCTTCAAAATACAACAGAGCGTACTGGTGGGGTCACCTGATCTCTGCTCTGACTGCTAGCACAGAAAGACTAGTTGCATTCATCCCTTTATTGTCTTCCTAGACATGCTGTAAATTGTGTTATGTAACAAAAGGGCTGAAGAATAACTTCCCATTAAGTTAAAAGTAGCCCCTTTTAGGGATTTCGACCACCAGAAACCCTCTGCCCAGACTTCACCCTCCTGCTCCCTAGTCTAACCGGGAACCAGGATAAGCTCATCAGCAACCATCTACAACTCAGTAAAAAGAGGCCCCTTTCAGGGATTTCCACCACCAAACACCCTCTGCCCAGACTTCACCCTCTTGCTCCCCAGTCTAGCCAGGAGCCTGGTTAGAACACCCTATTTATTCTGTCTCTTTCCATCTCTCTTATCTATATTTTAATTCTTTTTCTTCTTAATTTTTAAACTTAGCTCTCTGCTGTTTTGTCTTTCTAATCTTTCTAATTATTACCTTTCCCCCATCCCCATAAGGTAAGCCAATCAGGAGTCATCTATAACTCAGTTAAAAGTGGCCCCTTTCTCATGGCTCACTGGCGCTCCACCCAGTTTTCATTTTTTTTTTTTTAGAGGTTTTTGCTATAGGGCACGTGTGCTCGCCAGCCAGACAGAAAGAGACAGAGAAATAGAAAGTGAGAAATCACCCCCCAGAGGGGATGGCCACGCCACAATCCCTTCTCCTCCACTCTCCTCTTGGGATCTTGGCCACGCACGCACATGCGCCTGGCGTGAGTTTTAAGCCACCAGGTCCAGGACGCAAACCGCGGTTGGCTACATGGGAGTCCAACGACATAGCCATTATGCTAACTGCTGGTCCCCCGGTTTTCATTTTTTGACAGAGAAAAACTTTCCTTCTTTTTTTCTTATTTCTTTTGTCTTTTTTCCCTCTTCTTTAATATTTTTCCTATTCCTTTTCTTTTTCTTTTTACCTTTCTCACTTTTCTGCTCAGATTCCATACATTGATTTTTTCCAGACAGGTCTAGGTGCTCAGTAACCAAATATCTGAATACTTTTAGGGTCATATTAATCCTCAATTTTCTTTTCTTTCTTTCTTTCTTTCTTTCTTTCTTTCTTTCTTTCTTTCTTTCTTTCTTTCTTTCTTTCTTTCTT
>NW_006203620.1:363023-370135 GCF_000334495.1 Tupaia belangeri chinensis
AAGCCACTGGGTCCGGGACGTGAACCGCGGTCAACTACGTGGGAGTCCAGCGACATAGCCATTACGCTAACTTCTGGTCCCAATCCTCAATTTTCATTGAATAAGTTGTGCAAAGGTATAAAAATGGTATTGTATACAGACTGCAGGTCACCTCCTTCTGCATTTCTCTGCTCAGATTTAACTCCAAAAATTAGGAGAAAGACATATAATAAAACAGATGACTAGAAACCTCACAGAGGCACAAGAAATATGAGAAGTGAAGAAAATATCTCTCCTTTAATGGAAAAAAAAATAACTCCTCTTCCTCCACAAAGAATATAAGGGAACTCATGGAAATGTTAAATAAATTTAAAATATTCATAATAACAAAGCTAACAGAGATGCAAGAGAACAGAGACAAACTGCAGAAAATGTAGGAGAAAAGAGACACCAAGTTCCAGGAGGTGAGGAAGTTCTTGCATAATCTGAAAGAGGAGATACACATCATAAAAAAGAATCAAGTGGAACTGTTAGAGGTGAAGACTGTAATACAAAAAATGAAAACTTCTGTTAAAAGTATCAAAAGCAGATTAGACCATGCAGAAGACTGAATCTCAGATGCAGAAGACAGAACCTCTGACCTAGAAAAATTCACCAAAAAGACTCAGAAAACAACCCCCCAAAATGAGAATAACATATGAGTTATACTAGATATCATTAAATGCCCAAACATCTGGATCATCGGTATCCCTGAAGGTGAAAAACCTAATAAGGGCATTGATCATCTATTCCGTAAAATCCTGGAAGAAAACTTTCTAAACCCAGAGAAGCACTCAAATATCCAGACCAAAGAAATACAAAGGACTCCATATAGAATCGACCCAAGAAGATCTTCCCCAAGGCACATCATAGCCAGATTGACCAAATCCACAAAGACAAGATACTAAAATTGGCAAGAGAGAAATGTCAAGTTACTTTCAAAGGATATCCCATAAGGCTAACGTCGGACCTCTCATCAAAAACAATGCAAGCAAGGAAAGAATGGGAAAATATATTCAAAGTGTTAAGTGAAAAACAATTTCAATCAAGAATACTATAACCAGCAAGATTATCTTTCATATGAGGAAAAAAATGACAAAAACATTCTCAGATAGGGACTAGCAGTTAGCGTAATGGCTATGTCGCAGGACTCCCATGTAGTCGATCACGGTTTGAGTCCCGGACTTGGTGGCTTAAACTCACTCCGGGTGTGTGTGCATATATGTCCAAGATCCCAAGAGGAGAATGGAAGAAAAGGGATTGTGGCATGGCCATTCTCCTTCACGGGTGTGTGTGTGTGTGTGTGTGTGTGTGTGTGATTTTTCACTTTCTGTCTCTCTCTGTTTATCCGGGGAGCACAGATGCCCTATAACAAAAACCTCTCAAAAAAAAAAAATTCTCAGATAAACAAAACCTGAAAGAATTTACCAGCACCATACCAGCTCTCCGAAAAGTGCTGAAAGGAGTGCTATATCAGGACAAACTAAAGTTGGACACACAGAAATAAGAGTACAAGAAATAACCAAAAAAATGTTCACTCTAATGGTAGGGACAAGTCCAGAGTTGAATGTTAACTTCCAGAGTTAAAATGGAAGATCAGACCACAGTAACAATGCAAATGCAACAGAAGAGAGATTAATTTCGTGAGTCTGAAATAGTGAAATATAATTTCTTGACTTTGGACTAAAGCTTTATTGATTTCCTTAGAAGTTTTTTTGAAATTAAAAAATGCATTAAAAGTGTCCATTAATATCTATTTAATGACTGCAGTAAGCTATATGGCCCCAGCAAGGTGCTACTTTATAGTATGTTCACTTTACTCACTGAAGTTTACGCCTAAGGTCAGACATGCGTTCTTAAATGTGTATATATCAGCTGTGCTTGGTATTAAAAGTCTTTAAATTAATTAAGCTCTTTAGTGAACCAATAAAATGTGAAAAAAATGGCATGGAAAATAACTGTATATTAAAGAGACAGTGTGGGAGAAGGGGGAGTTGGCAGAGGGTAAAAGGTAGGGAATCAAGGGAGGGAAATAAGCAAAGTGTATAAGAAACAAGAAATAGATAACTATTTGTTGATGATAACATGTATGGTAATAACCTTGATTGAGCCAATATACAATGTACACTGGATGGAAAATCTCATTTTGTAAACTGTATTGATGTAGAGTGAATGACTGTAAATAAACAAACAAACAAATAAATAGAATAACTTCCTATCCAACTTTTCTGCAGGCCATTTTGGTGGATGGTTCAAGTTAACCTATTAACCATGTTAATTTATTCAATGTTAGTGATCCTCAGTCATGCTCCCTAACCTTCACAGAGAATTACAGACTGCTCTTCTTCCTACTTCCTTCATGAATCCAACAGCTCCTGATTCTTGTCCTTCTCTTATGCCCCCTACTAATCCCTGAGGTCCTGTGTCTTCGAAAGTCTAGATGCCAGTCCTGGTGGAATTCTGTAAATCAAGTATTACTGTTACAATTGTTGTAAATTTATTTCTTCTATGAGTGAAAAAGAGAAAGAGCACCCCCAATAGGGTCATTATACTGCAATCTATCCCTAGCCTTGGCCAGCCCTGGATCATGGGCACACGTGCTCTCAATGTGTTCAGGAAGGTCTCTGGACATGAAACTGGAACCTTCCAATGCAGATCAACCTCACAGAGCATTCTGTTACTGCTGTACCATAGTCCAGACTCTTAAAATTTTTTTAAAGGGCACCATGGGCTTGTGGGTAAAGAGAAATAGAATGAGATGCACACTTAGGCAGTTTCCTAGTCAGCCAAGATGCTGAGAATGGGGGAGAAGGGCTCAGAAAGCATAGCTAGTGGCTATGTCTCAGCAATCCTCTTCTTCAAACAATAAGAGCGGGCTCTACATAGTGAAGAATATTCACTTTCCCTTACTAACTCAACCAAAGGCATTCCCCCAAAGAAAGAAAATGGAAACATGAACTTAACACGTCATACTTTTTATAGCTGCTATTCTTTTAGCCTCTTCCCATACATTTTTTTTTGGGGGGGAGAGGGTTTTTTTTTTGTTTGTTCGTTTTTTTTGTTTTGTTTTGTTTTGTTTTGTTTTGCTATAGGGCACGTGCACTCACCAGACAGACAGAGAGAGACAGAGAGACAGAAAGCGAGAAATCACCCCCCAGTGGGGATGGCCATGCCGCAATCCCTTCTCCTCCATTCTCCTCTCGGGATCTTGGGCACGCACACACATGCTCCCAGTGTGAGTTTAAGCCACCGGGTCCGGGACGCGAACCGCGGTCAACTACATGGGAGTCCAGCGACATAGCCATTACGCTAACTGCTGGTCCCTTTCCATACATTTTCATACTTGATCCTCAAATCTCCACAGCTGTGGAGTATGAGGCTTGGCGAGGTTAAGAAGCTCACTCTCAGAAACGAAGTCAACTAATTGGCAAAGTCAGGACCAGGCCCCAGTTCTGATTTCTGGTCCTATGTTCTCTCCACAGCATCATGGAACATTTACTTTAGCCACCAGGCAAGATTATTTGGAAAGCAGCCCAGGCCATTTTCTCCTCTTCTGTTACAAATTATGCACACATTTTGAATTTATAAAGCAATGGAAAATTGAAAACTAGAAGAGTAACTATAAAAGAAAAAAGAGAGGGAGAAAAAGAGAACGATCCCATTTATATATTTCTAGAAAAGTAAAATGGAAAGCATAAAACTACATCTGTAATAGAAGAAAAGCTTCATTTAATTTTGTATGGTTGAGGAGCACGTTCATACATGGGAACTCAAAACATAGTCCTTTTTTGTTGAAAGCCTCATTACAAGTAAGGAAACCTGGGTCTTCTATTTCATCATTACTATGAAGCAAAGTTTTGAATATGACTTGAGATAGGACCTGCTTATGCAGAGGGGAGAAAGAATGCCTGGTGGAATGAAAAAAGAATCACTCTAATTTACTAGAATGTTTAACATCTTTGGGGCCAGCTCCATGGTGTAGTGGTTAGGGGAGCCAGATCCCATATGGCCAGCTCTGTAGTTCAAATCCTGGACCTGGCAGCTTGAGGAACATACCAGGTACACGTGTGCGTATGACCCAAATCCTGAAAGAACAGAGAACTGGAGGAGAAGGTATTGTGGTATGACCATGCCCCACTGAGCAGCACTTTCTCCCTCTCTCACACTGTCTCTTTCTTGTGAGTATACACACCCTTTGGTAAATTTTTTGGAAAAAAAAGAATGTTTAGCATCTTTGACATCTCATCAAGCACAAGGCTAATATTTTCCCAATTTGGACAGTTAGTTTATGCTATTTGGGGATAAATGATCAAGGCAGGAGAGTGAGTCAAGCATCTAGTTTTTCTTTCTTCTATCATTTCCTGACCACATGTGATCACCTCAGGGCTGTTAACACAACTGAAGGATTATAGAAATTTCAGTCCAGGCCTCTAGTAAACTTTATTATCTAGGACACAGCTCCAAGTCCAAAAGTATTGGAAATAAAGATATTGGGCAATAAAGCAAATCGTTCTCTCCAGGTCAATTCACTTTTCTCACCAGGAAAGTCCTATAGCTACTTTTGCAAGATGTTCCTAATGGGCACTCTAAATCATCATCAAAAGGTTAAAATGTTTTTAAAAGTAAGCATATTTTTTCCATGATATTTGCTTCCCATAGTGAGCACATTAATGCTTATTGTGGGCATTGTCCCTACTGTCCCCAAACTCCTTTATTTTTTGGCTATATATTCTTTTAAACGTCTATGGAAAGATAGCACAAAGGTGTTTACAAAGTTTCAACACCTAAGCAGTGATTATGCTTCATTATCAAAATAACCTTGCATCCCCAGTTTTGCTAGGTAAGTGAATGGCATTGTTCTTAAAACACAGGTCTAGGGTCAGCATTCCCTACATGCCCCTGGCAGAGATGTTATCCTGCCCTCTCTCCTCACCCCTCTCGGGTCTCCCTGCCTGACTGAGAAGCCTCTCAAAGCATTCCCTCTCTTCCCAGCGTTGTCTTGGACTGCCACCCAATCCCTGGCCCCCACCTTCAAGAAGAGGGGGTAACCTTAAAGCTGGAACTAGGACTGGAGAGGAAGCAATGGAGCAAGGCCACTATAGCTTTAAGAAGAGAATCCTGGGAATGAAAGTAAGTTTTTATCTTAATAATAGTGCCAGTAATAATACCAGATGGACTGGAAGGTCAAAACCAATGCTTGAATGAAGTTTGTGTGTTATCAATGCTTTTAAGTGACCTGTAGGGCTGACTCTGTGGTGCAGAGGTCATGTGCTACTAAAGAGAAGTCAGATCCACTGTGCAGATCCGCAGCCCAGTCACCTTGAAATGTACCCAGTCACATACATGAGTGCCCAAAGTCCAGTGCACTGGAGAACTGGAGGAAGGGGAGCACTCATCCCTCTCTCATGCGTGCATGTATGTACTCTGTCATGAATTTTTTAAAATATTAAATTAAAAAAAAATTAAGTGACCTGTATTATCCTTATCCTGGAATTACTGAGAAACCAGCTTACTGCTAAGAGGTGATTTTATGTGTTTGATAAAACTCAAATAGCCATCATGTGGTATAAGCATTTTAGTCCTAAGCGGGCAAGTTTCTGACAAATACACACACGTTCATTGTTTATTTTATCTGAGAGACAGGGAGAACGATACAGAGAGAAAGATACCTCCAATAGGGTCCTCATACCGTAACCCAGTTCAGTCTCAGCCAGCCTGGAAGACAGGCAGTGTCAGTGCACCCAGTGTACTCAGGGAAGTCCCGGGATGTGAACCCAGAGCCCCTCTCATGTGGGTCCAGCTGTATCACCTCTGCACCACTACTCAGCCCCCTGGCAACTATCTTGAGATGAGGACAATAGACCAGTTATTACGGGTCTAACTACACATCATTGCTTAAGGTTGCTTAGTTCAAATATCTACTCTCTGACTTCAGATTTACACAATGGTGTGACTTTCCTCTAAATATTAAGCCACTCTTTTGAGGAGTTACTAAGGGGGCTTCTAGAAACTAGCTTTAATAATAGCTAACAGGGATGGAAATAAGTTTTTTTTTTTTTTAAAGTATATCCAGAAAAGCTGCAAAAGAAAAGTGAGAAATCCTGATTTGGCATGGTGATATTTGAAAGTGCTTCAGAATTAAGGAAAAAAGAGGGTGAAGTAATAAAGAAGGTATATGTTTTGAAACACTTGAAAAACAAACCCATTCACCATAGAAATCTTTTCTCATTCACAATCACACTTATCTTATTGGAACTGTATAGATATGGATGTCACAACAATCCAGCCACCAAATCCAAACAGCATTTCCAAAAGCAAAAATAGATCCTTTCTCCACATGGTGGTGGGTCTCAAGGCTGGGATCGTTGAGAGAAGAGTCAGGTTATTGTTTAAACAGCTTTTATTACCTGCCTCTGACATTCCCCAGGGTACAAAACAAGGGACGTCTGAGCCTCATGCTCCATGGATGAGCAGAGCTGGTGATAATAATAGAATCAATATCGGAGAGGCACTTGGAAGTACTGGGATGACACACCCAATAATGGTTATACATGGCAGAAGATGGCAAAGCTACTAAAAATCAGACAAGTTACCTTTGAGATGATGACTGGGGAGGTAAGAAAGCCATACAGTTGGGGGGTCATAGCTTTTTCCCCTCTTTCTTGGGTAACCCTCTCCCTTGAATACCCCTTGCCTTTGAGTATCCCTCTCTCTTTAGTCCACATTAAGTTCATTCTATCCCACAAACTGCTTCTAGTGTCCTTCTAGCTCCCTGTTGAAAGAGAGAGGGAGGTAAAGATGACTGAGGCCTCTTCCATTTTCTTTGTCTCTGTCCCTAAAGCAACAGGAAGCTGGAGCAGTCCCTGGGAGCCCCTGGAACAGCTGCCAGTTAGATGGCCCCGGGGTTCTGATAGACTTCAGTGCTTCAGCTCAATGCCAAGCGTTGGATGTGTTGGATTCAGTTCCCGGAGGGCTGGAGCTTGGTGTCAGGGCTGTCTGAAGACAAGAAGAGCAGAGGCAGTTTAGTGCAGTTGAATGTACCAGATTGGGGTGGAGGCATACAGGGACAAACTGGCCTGGAGTAAGTAGGGAAA
>NW_006203620.1:370152-370870 GCF_000334495.1 Tupaia belangeri chinensis
GGGAAAGATGGCTCTTCTCCTTTCAGGGCCTTCCAGTCGAGGTCTCCTGGCCTCTCATCTTTGGGCTTTAGGTTAGGTGAACCCTGGAAGGGAATGAAAGGGCAGGAGTCACGCCCGTGTTTAAGCGAGGTGAGGAGGGAGCAAGCTTGCTGGGGCTGTGGTTCTAGACCCGCTCGGCGCCCCGGGCAAGGGCTGGCAGCCCCCTTGGGGCGAGCAGGTGGAAGCCCTCCACGGGGTAGCTGGCTGTAGTCTCGGCGTCTGTGGCCAAGGCACCTCCTGGAGCCCATTCGTGCTCGCCGCAGGCCTGGGACGCGTCATCTTTATCCTCGACAAGCTTGCGGGAGCGGGTGTAGGCCAGGATGAGGCCTCCAGCCAGGCAGGCGTAGAAGATCATGATGAGCAGGATGTAGAGATAGGCCTCGTCACCCTTGGCGCTGGTCGCCTCGCGGCCCACGAAAGAGTCAGGCACGACCCCCATGCCCCTACTTGGGCCAGGGCCAGTGCCCAGGCCGCTGGCGTTGCCCCGATGGTGCAGCTCAAGCAGCAGGCGGCTCAGGAGGTTTCGCAGCCGCTGGCTCTCGCTGCAGTTCATGCCTGTCGGGGAGTGACAAGGCGGCTCCAGGACGTTGCTGACCTTTCCCCTTGGGCTAGGGGAAGCGAACGAAGGAGCGAGAGAGCAAGCGGACTGGCGGGAGGGCAGGGCACGGCGACCGCAGCA
>NW_006203620.1:370962-371670 GCF_000334495.1 Tupaia belangeri chinensis
TCCCCCGGGGCAGCGGAGGCTGGCTGGGCAGCTTGCTGGGGCCAAGCCGGGACCATAGGCTGCGGGAGAGATTTCCTTCCGAGTTCTGGCCACCTGCCCTACAGGCCTGCCTTTGGCCCACGTATAGCATCTGCCCCCTCCCTCAAGGCAGGCCCTGCCCCGGCACACTCAGGCGAGACCAAAGACACCTTTTGGCAGCTCTCCCGTAACGTGGTAGCCCAGACCCCTGGTCCACATTTCATGGCAGGCGAAGTCCACAGACAAGAACCCTGACCAATCTTTCTAGCCCTCATTCTTCCTCCGGCCCCCCTACCACCCACACTCCACCCCAGGTCCGAGGAGAGCATCTTATTCACAAGATATTAAGGCCAAATTTGGTAGGGCATGGTCAGTTACTTGCTGGAAGGCCAAGGCAGAGTAAGATTCCCAGGTTGTCCGAAATGATTTCCGAAGTTACACCAGCCTCCTTGCTCTGATCTATCATACCCTTCGAGGGGCGCACACGTCTTAGCATGAGAGAGTACCGTCCAAGATGGTAATTATTTCCCTTAGCTAAGTCATCTATTCCTAGATGTGAAACCAAGTTCTTCCATTAAAACGAGCAGGGACATTTAAAAAGCCCATTGCCTGGGACCAGCAGTGGGCGTTACGGCTATGTCACTGGACTCCCATGTAGCCGATGGCGGGTTGAGGCCCGGGCGCGGGGGC
>NW_006203620.1:371698-373079 GCF_000334495.1 Tupaia belangeri chinensis
TGGGTGCATGTGCATGCGTGCCCAAGATCCCGAGAGGAGAATGGAGGAGAAGGGATTGCGGCGTGGCCATCCCCCCTAGGGGGTGATTTCTCCCTTTCTGTCTCTTGGTCTCTTTCTGGTGAGTGCACACGCCCTAAAGCAAAAACCTCTCAAAAACAAACAAACAAACAAAAAACAGAAAAAAAAAAAAAAGAAAAAAGAAAAAGCCCACTGCCTGCCCTCTCTGTCTCAGGATCTGAAAAATATCAGTTCTAGAAAACATGCTCACCGCACTCTGAATTAGACCCACACATAGTTATGTGCCTCTCCAGGGCTTGGTAACAGATCTAGACCCTGATGGCTTATGCGACCGCCTTTTTTTTTTTTCTCATAGGGTATTTTCTTCTTTTAGAAGAAACATTGCTAAGATAAAGATGAGTCCAGAGTGCGTTAAACTGGAAAAGAATTATTAGAGTGACATGGCATTATGCTTGCCAGAGGCCACAGCTAGGCAATTTTTGAAGCATTAAGGATATGACTGTTAAGCTAAAAGACTCCTATCTGCACCAACGCCATAGCCTAGTACTTAAGGGACTAGGATTCCACATGGCTGATCGTGGTTCAAATCCCAGTCCCAACAGTTTGAGAAACACACAAGGGCATGTGTGCATGCATACCCCAAATCCATGGAGAAATGGAGGAGAAGGGATTGTGCTTTCAGTCTCAACATATTACTCTTTTTTAAAAAGTTTACTCCCAGCCCCAACAGTTTAAAACGCACACACACACATACACACGCACAGAGAGAGAGAGCAAGAGAGAGAGCAATAGAAAGAGAACACCCCTAACAAGTTCCTGACACTGCAATCCACTCCATCCTTAAGTTTTGCCACTCTGCCACCACCTGGCCCCCTAACACTTTACTCTTTTTTTTCTTTTTCTTTCTTTCTTTCTCTTTGGAGAGGTTTTTGCTATAGGGCAGGTGCACTCGCCAGACAGACAGAGACAGAGAGACAGAAAGCAAGAAATCACCCCCCAGGAGAGATGGCCACACCGCAATCCCTTCTCCTCCATTCTCCTCTCGGGATCTTGGGCACGCATGCACACGCGCCCGGCGTGAGTTTAAGCCACTGGGTCCAGGACTCAAACTGTGGTCGACTGTGTGGGAGTCCGGCAACATAGCCATTATGCTAACTGCTGGTCTCCCCTAACACTTTACTCTTGTCATCTGGGTAGTATCTATGAGCTATCTCCATTTCCCCATCTCTCCCTCTTCTAGAATTTTCTAGAGTCTAGTGCTCTCTGCAAAAACTGTTCTCTGTAAGCAAGTTCACCAGTGACCTCTGGCAAAATACAAGGGTCTCTGCTTAGTTTTTATCTCAGACCTCAAAGAGGAATTTGA
>NW_006203620.1:373124-374608 GCF_000334495.1 Tupaia belangeri chinensis
GCTCTCATGGCATTGCATGCTCAAATTTATCTTCTTATCTCTATGATCTATCAGTCTTTGTCTCTTTTGCTGGCTTCTCTTCTTTCCTTCTCCTATTAACTATTAATGCCCTGAAGACTCAATTCTCAGCTATTCTCTCTTAACATCCAATTCCTTGGAAAGTGTCTCTTTAAGTGATTTTTGCGTATCACCTGGCATATATTCAGTCAAATTTGAATCTCTAGCTCTGATTCTTTCTTGGTAGCATCTCTTCCTTTCTTTGGTTTTACTGCCACAGGCTTAATCCAAGCTTTCTTTATCCAGGTCAAATATGCAGACTGAAAGTCTTGGCAGATTTTCTTGCCTATAGCGCAATCCATTATGCTATATTAGAGTAATCTCCCTTCAATCCCACTTACATCTATTCACCCCTGTAGTCGGAAGCCCAGAGTTGCCCTACTGACTCTTTAATGGAACCAAATCTTGTTTGGTGGGCCTTAAGTCTTCATCACCAATACACACCATCTCCTCTCCTTTGACCTTGAAAAATGAGCATATTCCCTGAGTCCCTTTCCAATACACTGTGCCTTTTACCTTCCTCAAAATTTGCTTACTTAAGGAAGCCTTTATACTCCCTTTTGTGCTCTCAGAATCTTCACAATGCACTCTTCCCAGTTGTATCCTGTGATTGCAGCATTCAATGTAGAAAATTTGGAAAACACAGAAAAGTGCCAAGAAAAAGATTACCAGTATCGTATGCATGCGCATACTTATGGTTTTGTGGCCCACCTTTTTCACCTAACCTATTGTGAATTTTTCCATGTCGTTTACTATTTTCCTTTAATGTCTTTTTTTTTTTGGAGAAGTTTTCACTATAGGGCGTGTGCGCTCACCAGACAGACAGAGACAGAGAGACAGAAAGCGAGAAATCACCCCCCAGGGGGGATGGTCACACCGCAATCCCTTCTCCTCCATTCTCCTCTCGGGATCTTGGGCATGCACGCACACGCGCCCTGCGTGAGTTCTAAGCCACTGGGTCCAGGACGCAAACCACAGTCGACTACATGGGAGTCTAGCGACATAGCCATTATGCTAACTGCTGGTTCCCCTTTATGATCATTTTATTGTCTACATAATAGTCCAGACTATGGAGCTACCATCATTTATTTAAATTTGCACTTATAAGATTTCTGTTATTTCCAGGTTTTCACTCTTAACAATACTTAGAATTAGGCTAATTATAATTCCATTAAAATAAATCATTACCAGACAGAAAGCAAATTACTACTTTATAGAAGACTGGCAGGGTAAGTGTAGATATATACAAGAGGTGAAAACAGAAATGGAAAATAGCCATCAAATTTTAAAAGGTCCAACTTTCAGAAAACCACAAGTTTGTGCAGGGAGATTCTGGCATTCTTCTCACACTAGGGGCTGCTAGGTATCCCTTCAAATCCCAAACCCAGGCCAGCTCTAAATGTCTGAGATGACAACTCCTTTCCCTA
>NW_006203620.1:374621-377293 GCF_000334495.1 Tupaia belangeri chinensis
AACAGACTGAAAAATCCATCAGACTGGGATTGGATCTCATTTCACCCCATCCTTCATTCCCCTCCCATGCCTGCCCCATTCCTGTGAAATAATCATCTGTTTATCCATTGTCTATAAGTTATTGATTTCCCCTATGGTAACCGAGTGTGTTGATAAAGGGAAGTAATTTATAATCATGTATTTAGACTTTCAAAAAGTCATGGAAAAATTTCAGTTTCATGCCCAGGTTGTTTTAAAAGTAAAATTGAGGTGCCACGGGCTAGGAAAGTCTCTCACCATTCCTTGAGACTATGAGTGCTTCTTGCCAGTAGTTGATCTCCATGAAAAGTTGATTCAATTGAACTGAGTTGTTTGGTTACTTGTCAAAAAATGGGCACAGATGGTAAGCTCTCTTGGAGTTCATTTGGCTGGCAAAGTCACAATGGGCTCTGAAGAAGAGGAGGAAAAAAGGTTTCATGACCTAACTACAGACTGAGAATCATTCATTCATTCAATGAATATCGATTGCATGTTACTTTTTGCAAGGACTGTGCTGGGTCCTAGAGACACATCAATGAGCAAGTCACATCAGTGAGGAGTCTGTGTCTTTATAACTCTCACAGCTCTTTCTTTTTGAATTGGGAACAAGCAGGTAAGCAGAGAGTGCCAGAACATGGAGCCCAGTGAACAGTGAACAGAAAGTCAGCCAGAATTCTGGTTTGGAGAGAATCATGACTTTGGATCCAAGCTATAAGCACGAGATTCCAAAGCCTTGTTTGGAAAAGGGAAACACACACCCCCCCCCAGATGGTCTGAGCTCACTCTCCTCTGTTATGTTGCACCCCACACCATCTGCTCCTAGTGGGGCAATCTTGAGGGTGTGGCCTGCAATAAGTCATCACAGTAGGTCAATTATCAAAAAATGGACAAGAATAAATGGGACAGTTCTTAGGTCCAATTGGAGTTCTCACTTGATCCATGAGAATATGCAGGGTATTTGGAGTAACTGGGTTTGATAAAGCTCACGATATCTGTGGGTCGGAATGGGACTTAGAGGCTTCAGGTGTCTGTCTATGTTAGACAATACATAGGAATCTTGGTGCGCTTGTCCTAAGATTGCCCTACATCTAGGCCACATACTGGAGCATATGGCCTCTGATCATACTTACTGAATGCTTTGCATGTGCCAATCATATTACATACATTATATTAATTACCATTATAACAACCCCATGATGTGAGCCTGGGTGATATTAAACATATTAACAGCAGTATATCTCAAGCACTGACCAATCAGAATAGACTAACAATCAGAATAAATGCTGGGTATAAACAACTGGTATGGCTTTACAGAATATGCTTTTAACAGTATGGTATTGCATCATGGGGCAAAAATTAGAAGCAGGACACAAACTAAATAGCTTCCCTGAAAATCAAACCAGGATCTTAATTTGTTGGGATTCAGGACAGCCCTGGACCATTTGGAGTCAAGCTTCTCCCTCTGGGCTGAACTTCCATCTGCTCCCTGTGCTCATTGCATTTCATACAGGAAAGTTCCCTTGCCTACCAACACCTATAAAGCATTGTTATTTATTGAAGCTGCCTTTTTCTCTCAACAACATGCTAAGGATGTCACTCCATGGCTCAAAATTCCTGAATGGGTCCACTGGACTGCAAATGATTACCTGAGTGTAAAGATGTGGTCTTCCAATCATATTTGTTGAAAATTACTACCCAAAATATCTTCAATGCCAGATGCTTTCTCTCCTAGACAAAATCTCATTCTCCTTAGCAATTTCAGAGTGCAGAGTATCAGTGATGTGTCTGCTGGTTAGATGGCCCCTGTGGAGGGTAAGTGCTTTCTTTGTCCTCTTCACTCTCTCAGTTTGCCTGGCATCTTGCCTGCCACATGGTAGGTGCTCAGAAATATTTATCTAAGTCTCAGGTCTGCCTTCTTCCAATGAAACGTTCCAAGCTTAAAAAGGATTTGTTCTGTGGAACTTTGCAGTTACACCCTCTCCTCAGTTTCATTATGTAAAATTTCAAACATATGGAGTTCAAAGAAGTTTACAGTGGATACTTTATCATTATCTAGATTTTACTACTAATATTTTTCTATGTGGTTTTTATCCATCCCTCACCTATCCATCCTTCCACTTGTCTATGTTTTTTGTAAGTTGCAGATATCAGTATACACTTCACTTCTAAGCACTTTCCCTATACCTATCTTTAGCTACAGTTTAATGTTAGCTTATGGGCTGGCCCTACAGCATAGCAGTTATATACTGTGCAGTGGAAGCTGGATCCCACATGACTGACTAAGGTTTGAGGCCCAGCTCAATGGCTTACATGCTAGGTGTGTGCACATGGCCAGGAGGAGGCTGACAGGATGGAGAATTGGAAGGAAAAAGGACTGCAGCATAACCAAGCCCAATTGAAAGGCTCTCTCTCTTTCTCTCACATGTGCACACACCCTCTGGCATAAAAAAGTTTATTATTATTTTTTTTCCTTTTAAGTAAAATATACACACACAGTGAAATACACAGACATTAATTGTACATTTTTTGAGTTTGGGCAAATGCAACCCGTACTAAGATATAGACCATGATCATCATTCCAAAAAGTTTCCTGTTCTTTCTTTCTTTTTTCTTTTTCTTTTTTTTTTTTTTTTTTTTTTTTGTGTTTTTTTTTT
>NW_006203620.1:377340-382959 GCF_000334495.1 Tupaia belangeri chinensis
CCCACGGGGGAAGCCCAAAGCCACAATCCCTTCTCCTCCATTCTCCTCTCTGGATCTTGGGCACACACGCACATGCACCCAGCATGAGTTTTAAGCCATTGGGCCCAGGACGCGAACCGCAGTCGACTATGTGGGAGTCCAGCGACATAGCCATTACAGTAACTGCTGGTCCCTCCTGTTCTTTCTTAGTCAGTTTTCTCCCTTCTCTCCCAGAGGCAACTACTACTGATATTTTTTGCTATCATTGGTTAGTTTCACCTGTTTCAAAATTTCATGTAAATGGAATCATGGCATGAACTCTTTTGAATATGAATTATTTTACTCTGCCTAATATTTTTGAGACTCATCCATATTGTTGCAAGTATCAGTAATTTGTTCCTTTTTGTTGCTGGGTAATACTCCATTGTATGACTATACTACGGTTTGCTTATTCATTATCCTACTGGAAACTTGGGTTGTTTCCCGTTTGTAGCTATTAAAATAAAGCTGCTATGAATGTTTACATACAAATCCTTTTGTGGACATAAGTTTTCCGCTTTTTTTTTTTTTTTTTTTTTTTTGAGTAAATACCCAAGAGTGAAAATGCTGGGTCAGAGGAAAGAGGTAGTTTGTTTTGTTTTGTTTTGGTTTGGTTTTTAGATTTTTGCCACAGGGCTCATGCACTGGAGATAAACAGAGAGAAATAGACAGAGGAAAAGAGAGAATGGGGGGGAAGGAAGGGGATGGCCACACCACAATCCCTTCTCCTCCAGTCTCAGGATTTTGGGCATGTATGCACACGCACCTGGAGTGAGTTTCAAGCCACTCGGTCCAGGACTCAAACTGCATTGGACCATGTTAGAGTCCAGCATCTTAGCCACATATGCCACCTGCTGGTCCTGGTAGTTTAGTTTTATAAGTAATTACCAACCTGATCGTTTTCCAAGGTGGCCATACCTTTTTTGACATTTAAAAAATTATTTACTTATCATTATCATTTAAATTTGCTATAGGGCATGCACACTTACCAGAGAGAGAAAGAGAGAGAGAGAAAGCAAGCCACCAGATCCAGGACTCAAACCACAGTGGGTTCTTTGCCTCACTCTCACACTTAGCCTTGTCTCATACCCATGAAATACATGTACCCTTATTCTTATAAAAGGGCTAAGCCTGACTGTGGTTTATTACTTAAAACCACTCCTAATTCTGATTTCTACTTGAATTCATAATAGTCTTCCTTTATCCTCAAGGGATAAGTTTCAAGAAGCCCTATATGGATGCCTGAAACTGCAGATAGTATCGAACCCTATAAGTACTGTTTTTTTTTCCTATACATACATGCCTATGCTAAAGTTCAGAGTTTGCAACAACAAAGTAGAATAATTATAACAATATAGTGTAGTAAACGTGATGTGAATGAATGTGGTCTCTCTCAAATACCTTATTATAATGTGTTCACACTTCTTGTAATCTGTTGATCTAATGGGCATGGTAGTGTATGCAAAGTGGATACCCTGGATAAAGAGATGATCCACATTATGGGTGGGACAGAGCAGTACAGTGTGAGATTTCATCACACTACTCAGAACATGGCACAATTTAAAATTTATATATTGTTCATTTCTGGAATTTTACATTTAATATTTTCAGCCTGTAGTTGAGATTAACTAAAGGTGAGGAAAACAAAATCACAGATATGGGGAGACTACTGTACATCCAAACTATCGGGTCGTCAGTCAGGAAAGTCATGACACATTTTTGCATAGAAAGATATAGAAGATTGCTAAAATGTAGGAGCCAGCTCTATGTGATAACATTTTTACTGAAAGTTTGCATGTGCCAAGCACTGTGTTAAGTATTTTATGTGCATTATCTCACTTAATCTTTACAAAACTGTGAGGTATCTACAATATGATCTATATCACTATATAAATGAAGAAACAGAAGCCCAAAGAGGTTAAGTAACTAGCCCGAACTTGTGTAGCTCATAGGTGACCAAGCTGAGATTTAACCCGGAGTCCAATCTTTTTCTACCACCTTGCTATGAAGCATTACCTGGTGTCCTTTGAAGGGATGCTAGTAAGAAAAAAAAAAAGTTTTTGAGTTGTAAGTCTTATCTAATCTCTTCATTTTATAGCCGAGGACACCGAGGTACTGAGAGGAGAAGACACTTGTCTGATGTCCCTCATTAGTTAATGGCAGAGCCATCAGAATCCAAGCCTCACACATGCCTCCAGTTAGGAAGCCTTTCCACTCCACTCCATGGCCGCCTTCAATGTTTTGGGCAATTCAGATTTTATTTCTAGTTTTTTAATGGTGACAAGGGTCTAAAAACCACTGAGATCTTTGAAAAAAAGTGCATGAATCTAAAAGGGTAGAGTAAGGTCACCCTTCCCTTTTGGGCCATGAGGATATAAATGAAATTGTTAAACTTGTGTCAATTCCTGCTTAAGTATTATCTTGAAAACATTTTTCCAACTCACTCAGTCTTCTCTGCAAAAGAAAACAATGTGAATACTTAGTGTATTCTGTGGGAAAAGAGTCAGAGAGGAAGTCTCTCAGGGTTCTTTTCTCTTGGACTCCCACAGCACCATCTGGTGGATGCCTAAGGTTTTTGTTTCTCTTCATTCACAGTGTTTTTCAACTCTAGTTTATTAGCCAGTTACCGTGTCAGGCCCTGCATTTAGTGCTACAAATCAGATGAGATTTGGCGACTTTGTTCCTGCCATGACAGTTAACATTCTAAGGGAACAAGGAACAGTCAGATGCTACCCAGATCATTACGCCAAAGTGTGGTAAAGTCACTGTTAGAAGTAAATAGTAGAGCATAGTGCTTAAGAGCAGCAGCTCCAGTCAACCTGCTTTTTAATTCTGGGTTGGTCTCCTGCTACCTGTGTTATCTTGAGGAAAATCACTCAACCTCTCTGTGCTCCAATTTCCTTGTCTGTAAAATGGAGGTAGTAACAATGCTTACCATAGGATTTTGTAACATACGCTTAAAAACTACTTAGAATAGTTCCCGAGACATGTGAAATGCTCGATAATATTGGCTGTGATTGTTATTTTATTACTGACAACAAGCTGTAGGAGCCAGAGAAGCATTTAACTCAACTTTAAAGGCAGACATTCCTAAAAATGTGACACTTGAAATGAGTTTTGAGTAGGAAATAGTCACTGAGACCTTTCTCTATGTAGAAAGCAATGCCTATAACATTAGCGGTAGAAAAACAAGAGAGTTCACCTCTCACCCCTACATCATGAGGGATGACACAGTGTTCTTTGCCTCGGGGATAGCAGGGGTTTCAAGAAGGGCTTCTGAGCTGGAAGATTGTACAGGAACATTTAAGAATTATTGAAATCAGGTCCCATACTATGTGGAGGATTTGTTCCCACGGCGAACAGACAGAGATTGACTTGAAATCAGATGCTAAGAGAAAAATCAAGACCAGTTGTGTCAACTATTGTCTGTTTGTTTTAATTTTGACTGTTCTTGGGCAAGCATGCTTCAGTGGCTCTTTATTCATCCTACATTATATTAAAAGTGCATGATGAGGCCTGGTAATTTCCCACTTCAGCAAAACATGAGCAGTTCTGGGCCACGCAGCTGTTCTCAAAATTGTGCCTGGCATTCATCATGACCAATATTACTCTATTCATATTGCTCATGTCTCCTCCAAATCCTTAACCCTGCTAGGTTATCTAAATTTTACTCACCCTAAAAGGCTAGGCTTCCTCATTCATTTATTCATTCATTCGTTAAATATTTTCTGAACACATACTATGCACCAGGCCTGGTGGCAGGCACTGGAGATGGAAGAGTGACATATTAAAATTGTCTCTCTTTGGGGGGCCAACAGGTTGCATAAGAAGAGTGAGTGTCATATTACAAGTGTCTCTCTTTGGGGGGCCAACAGGTTGCATAGTAGTTAAGGTACAGGACTCTCACATGACTGATCCTGGTTTTAGTCGACGTGACATCTTGAAATTCACACTGGGTGTGTGTGTACGTGCCCAAAATCCCAAAAGGAAAATGCAGGAGAAGGAATTGCAATGTGGCCATTCCCCCAGGTGGTAATTTCTCATTTTTTCTTTCTGCGTGTCTCTGGTGAGCACATGCACCTTATAGCAAAAATCTCTCTTAAAAAAGAAGTATCTTCACAGAGCCTACAGTCTACCTGTATTTCACCAGAAAACAAATTATTGAGACCATGTACTCTCCAAGAAGAGGGATGCATCTAGAACAGTGCTTTCCAACTTGGGCTAAATGGTTAAGATAGCAACTTGTGGGCCAGTCAGTAGTGTAGTAGCTAAGGTGGCTAGATCTCACATGGCCTGGACTGTTTGATCCCCAGATCCAGAAAAACACACCAGACATGTGTGTGTGTTTATGTGTGTGTGTGCGTGTCCAAAATTCTGAGAGGAGAATGGAGGAGGAGGGGTTGTGGCATGCTCATTTCCTATGGGGGGGGCTTTCTTTCTCTCCCTGCCCTCCCCCCATGAACACACACATGCTATAGAAAATTAAGGGAAAATAAAAAGAAAGAGGGAGAGAGAAGAAAGAAGGAAGGAGAAAGAAAGCAACCTACCAGGAAGCTCTGGTCACTAAGGACAGAAGGCATCGCTCTCTAAGGCATGTGTAAAATCTCTTGGAGACCTCTGGTCTAGAATATCTAGAATCTCAGGCTATGTCTCACATCACTTATCCCTTTAAGGCTGATAGAGTATAGGTGAGATATTGCTATTAATAAATGCACACTCCCTGTTATTAGGTAGAATTTAGTGAGTCACTATTCCCTCTTTGGCATTAGGCTCAAACTTGGAGGCCTTCAAGCCTTCCCAAACAAATAAAGCCCAAAAGGTTCTCTGTCTTTTCCAAATCCCTACATACAAAGTCTTCAGCTCACAGTCAATTTTGTAATTCGCCCCCATGGTCTGATATTATGTGCTGATAGCACAAGACCTTCTTTCTCCTCATAGCATCTAGAAGTAATAAACAAGAGAGGGCATAGAAACACTTCTGAAGTGTCATGTTTTAGGACAAAGGAAATCTAATAGTATTAAACCCCCCCTTTTTTTTGTATTGCCAGAGGGCACATAAACTTGAAGAGAGACAGAGAGAAAACCCCAAATGAGGTGGTCATGCTGCAATTTTTTTCCTTCCATTTCTCCATCCTATCAGAATTTTGGGCACATGTGCATCCACATAGCATGTTTTCAAGCTTCTGAGATAAGGACTGGAGTCATAGTCAGCAATGTGGGATCTGGCTCTCGGTGCATAGCACTTTAAACACTGCGCTATGGGATTGGCCCTAATATTGAAACTTAACAGGCCCTTAATCCTGATGTGGCTTTACTATCTAAGAAAATTCCAGTGCCCAATTTAAAAACTTTTAATGGAGTTAGTTCCAAAGTTTAAACAGAGAGAAGCCAACAGCTGAAGCTAGCATATGTGTACAGCCTTACTTCTGGAGATAGCCTGCGGAATCCCTGCAGTTCCAGGCTAGTTGGGAGTTCGTGTTTTCTGAGCAAAACCAAAGGCCAACCAAGATAGCCCACAAATCCCAGGAGATAGAGTCGAAAGCTTTTGTTTATACCAATAAGCAAAAGGGAAGAGTTCACAAGCAAAGAGAGGGAAGGGGG
>NW_006203620.1:383009-396772 GCF_000334495.1 Tupaia belangeri chinensis
ATGAAACAGAAGACTCCATATTCTTGCCTTCACTTGGACTCCCTGTTAAAATCACGAATCCTAATAGATAAAAAAATGCAAATCTGGATGAAAAATGTTACCATCTAGAGGCAGGCTAAGGATCACATTTGACAGATTTTAGCTCATGTCCCCTCAGTGCTCCCTCAATTGATCATTCTTCGGTCACTGGGCAGAAAAGGCTGCCTGATTTCCTTTTGTGGTCCTGTTCCTCAAATACTTTTAGAGAGCCCCATTCATACTTCCTGATGTTGAGGTGTGCTATTCACCAAACCAAACTGAATGTGGAGCCTACAGTGCCCTATCCTCAAGAATGTCAAAGATACATCTAAGGTGAGAAAGGCATTTGTAAGAGTTGTCCATAAAGGACATATATATGAATATGTCTGTAATAAAAATGTATGTATACATCTGTCTGATTCTGACCTTCTCAAAAACTCCATGGGCTAGGAAATACCTGACCTCAAAAGAGTAATTTTTCAGATTTCTGATGCAAAATCAGTCTGGAGAGACACATGGGTGAGTGAATTTTAACACTCTCCTTTTACCTTTTCCTTTGTCCATTGTAGTCTCTTGATGCTTTTTTGTTTGATTTCTTACAACCCCAAGGCAAAAATAATGGAAAAAAGTTGGTGTTTGGTATGCCCAAGTGCCACCCCCAAGTCAAGCCCCCTTTTTACTTTTTCTGTAAGCTTTTTGCTATAGGGCACATATACTCACCAGAGAGACAGAGAGAGAGATGAAAAGAGATGGATGAGCCCCTGCCCCCATCCCCAGGTGGGATGGCCATGCTGCCATCCTTCTCTTCCTCCATGCTCTTCTTGAGATTTTGGGCACACATTCACATGTGCCCAGTAATTTTCAAGCTGCCAGGTCCAGGACTCAATCCATGCAGCCATGTGGAATCTGGCCATCTTAATCTCTATGCCACCTGCTGGTCCGACTTTCTTTTTTTAATTTGCCAGAGGTTGCATGCACTTGCCAGAAAGAGACAGTAACAGAGACAGAAAGGGGAAGCGAGAAAGCTTCCCCCCATGGAAAATGGTCATACTACAACTCCTTCTCTTCAATTTCTCCTTCCTTTTGAGATTTTGGGAACACACACATATGCACCTGGTGTGTTCCTCAAGCCTCCAGGGTCTGGGACTCAAACGACATTGTTTAAACCTATGATTTTAAAAGTGTGTTTTTCAAACTGTGGCTTGCAATCTCCCTAAATCTGTAGTGTCCAATATGGAAAGGAAGTAAAAAATTCAGTTCTTTAGTCACACTCACCAAATCTCAAATGTTTAATAACCACATGTAGCTGGCAGTTACTGTAGTGGGTAGCACAGATACAGAATATTTTTAACTTTAAAGAAAGTTCTTTGGAGACCAGCAGATGACATAATGATTACATCACTGGACTCCCACGTAGTTGACTGCGGTTCAAATCGTCAACATGGTTGCTTAAAACTCATGTCGGGTGCATAGGCGTGCATGCCCAAACTCCCAAAAGGAAAATGGGAATGGAGAAGGGATTGTGGCATGGCCATCCCCCTGGGGGGTGATTTCTTGCTTTCTGTCTCTCTGCGTCTCTCTGGCAAGCACACGTACCCTACAGCAAAAAATCTCTGGAAAAAAAATGGAAAGAAGATTCTTTGGACAGTACTATTTACATAGTCACCAAATCAATTCATTGGTTCACAAACAATATTTAAATAAATGAAATAGAATAGAAAATCAATGTTCATTTCCCTAGCACTGATTTTTTTCACAAAAACATTTCAATAAAATATTGTTTTATATATACACATGTATTTACACATCACTGTAGATCACAGTAAAAAACCTTTGAAAGCACTGCCTTAAATTATGTATGTACAACCATGATTAAAAATAAAACATCAGAGCCAGCTTCTGGCACAGTGGTAACGTAATGATCTGCAATATTGGACCCACGTGGGAAGGTCCTTGGCTCCTGTCCTTAAGACTCCCTCAGAGGGGAGTGTACATGCCAGGTGCACACATGCACATGTGCCTCTGATCTGAGGCTGGGGTGGATCGTGCTGTGGGGATCCTTTGGGGGATGTCTTGTTTTACTTTCAAAGGAAATATATTTATTCTTTATTATTATTTTTTCAATTTGACCAGAGACAGAGAGAGAGATGGAAAGTAAGAAAGTAAGCCTTCAGGTCCGAAACTCAAATCACAGTCAGCCACATGGGAGTCTAGCACCTTAATCACCATGCCACTTGCCAGCCCTGGAAATAGTTGTTTTTTAATTTTTTAATTTTTTGTTTGTTTGTTTTTAGAAAAGCTAAAACATCAGAGTGAGAGAGTCTTTCCTGTAGTTCTTCAAAGACCTAGTAGAGTCCTTACTTCCTGTGATGGCATCATCTACAGCCTCACATCCATACAGAAAATCCAGAGCCTAGGACATCATTTAAAAAACAACAGCAGTGGGGCAGCAGGTGGTATAGTGGTTAAGGTGCCGTTATTCCACATGGCTGACTGTGGTTTGAGGCCTAGACATGGTGGCTTGAAACTCATGCTGGGCGTGTATGCATATGTGACCAAAATCCCAAGAGGATGATGCAGTAGAAGGGATTGAGGAATGGCCATTCCCCCAGAGGAGAGTTTCTCACTTTCCCTCTCTCTGTCTCTCTCTCTCTCTCCAGTCAGCATACTAAAGTAGGCATGATGAACCTTTGGGACTATCACATGCCTATTTCTTGTGTCATTTGTCCTCCCCTTTTTGCAAAGAGTGTCACTTTTGGAGTCCCTTTTTGTTTTGAAATGGGAAGAAGTGGAGGTTCCAAGGGTATTACGAGATTTGCCCATGGCTACAAAGTTAACACAGAATTAGTCCAGGTCTTCTGACCTCTAAATCTAAAACTCTTTCCACAAAATCTTCAGAGGTTGGTAATCTAAGGCCCTGACTGTCCTAATCAATACTTTAAACAACCTGATTGATGAGTATTATCTGGTGACAATAATGGTTATGATAATAACTAATGTAAACTGTCTTTCTAGACACTACATAAATTAACTTATAACCCTCACAAGCATGTGAGATGGATCCTATTATCAACCAACCCCATTTTTCCACATGGAGAAATATAGCTGTGGGATGTTAGTTAATTTGCCCAAAGTCAGTCACACAACTAGTGAACAGCAAAGCCAGGAAATAGACTAATGCAGTCTGGTTCCAGAGCTCTCAACATCACTTTATATATAGCTTTATATAACCCAGATAAATTAATTTCTCCCTACATATTAATTAGCCTAAAAGTAATAGTTATCATTTATTAGCACCTACTAAATAATCCACACACTGTGACCGTGTTTTGTCTCACAAAATCAGTGTTACAAAGATGTTCTACTCTATAAACTGTATCAAAGTTTTTGTTCAAATATTCTAAACTAATGGATGGGACTTATACAAGCCAAGTTAATTGTTCAATGCCTTGAGTTGACTACTTTTTTCATAAGCCTTGAGTTGACTACTTTTTTCTTTTTATGCAAGAGAATGTGTGTATGAGAGAGAGAGAGAAAGCACCCCCAATAGGGCCAGATCACACACAATCCTTTTTTTTTCCCTTCAACTCTTCATCCCATCAGGATCCTGAGTATGAGTGTGCATGCCCAGAATGAGTTTTTAAAAAGAAGTATTTATTTAATTTTATTTATTATTATTATTATTATTTAATTTGCTATAGAGCACATGTGCTCGCCAGAGAAAATGAGTGAGAAAGCAATCCACCAGGTCTAGAACTCAAACCACCATTGACCATGTAGGAATCCAGCACCTTAACGATCATGCCACCTGCTGGCTCAACGCAGCATGATTTTCACGCCACTGTGGCATGGAGTCAATCACTGATTTGCCATATAGGCTCCATCTTCCTCTACACACACTTAACTGTTACAGCACAGGCTGGCCCAAGATAAGTACTTTAAACATACAGATTTTATCTCAACATATAAATAAATACAAACTGGCTTGATAACATGGGTGGATTTATTCTTAAGATTTGAGTGCAAACTTAAAAACAAGAACAAAGCTTTTCACCAAAAATAGACACAAAGTCTAAATAACAAATTCTGCAATCGTGCATTTTAACAGAAAGTACAAATATGAATACATTATCATTTATAACTACACTTGAAAGTTAAAATATTTCCCTCTAAATCCAAAACACAATACAGTCTTTAACCTGTTCTTATCTTGTTACCTTCGAAACAGTTGTCATATGCTATCAGGAAAATATAGGCAAGGATTACTAATCAGTCTCTACAATCAAAGAAACATTACTCTCCTTAACTTTTGACTTTTTGAATCATTCATCTGTATTTCAGTTCTCTAAAGCCACACAATTATATCTCCACTCTAGAAAAAAAATGAATGAATACAAATATCAAGGAGGCAAGATATTTCCATGTAATAAAAGCAATTGTCACAAATGTCTGACATAGAAATGTACATACTTGTAGTAAATTTTTAAAGTACATCTTTGATGGCTGACACGTAATAATAACTGTGAACAATTTAAACAGGTATAAAAATGTGAGATCAAAATACTTAGCTCTTATACTTAAAAAGTCACTATGAATATGGAAAGATTTGTTTACATAAACATACACCTTTAGATGAAAAATCAGGGGGTAGTGGCATCTCCCTGGTCCCTTAACAATATTTGGATTTTCGCAAAGAATTAGCAGCACCCAACCTGAAGTGTTAGTAACATGTTTCTAAAGGACCTATACAACAGATTAGTTGGCAGTGTTCTAGCTTTCGAAGATGGGAGTGGGTAGGGGTGCAGATATCTGAGATAAAATAGCATGCATGTAATCGTACATTTAAAATCACCTTTCCAAATGGGGAAAAAAAAATAACATATTGGAAAAGTCTAAGAAAATCATTCTTAAAGGAGAAACAGTGGGCCAGGAATAGTAGAAGCTGAATAGTAGTCTACTTGGTAATAATGGTTTTTCACTCTTCAAAGGCAAGTTGGAAGGATGAGAATACTCACATATACATAGCTTTGGGAAAGACTTGCCTAGAATTGTACTTTGCAGAACACTGAACAGAAATCTTTACAAAAACCTTCATTTTTGTTTATAATACCAGATGACTGTTTCCTCATTATCACCATATACATAACATTTAAATATGTTCTTTATAAATATTCTAGAGCAAAAAAAATTATTTTGTTGCAGTGGTGGACCACATCTGTACAGAGCAATCTAAGCAACATACATACATACATATATATGTATGTATAAATATATAAAAGCAATGTAAGCATCATACAAACATACATATATATGTATGTATAAATATATAAAATGATTAAGAAAAAGTGCAAAGAATAACAGTATTAAGGATTTTCGTCTTTTACAATAACTATGGTTCAAGTGTGAGTATCAATCAGGGATACAGAATCCCAGGTTTTAACTAAAGATTCAAAAAGAAACTCACACTCCAAGTTATTGCACAAATCTCAGTCTGCTATCAAGTAACTCTGCCATTCTCCCAAATCTAGCATTTCCAGTTTCTAAACTCTTCACAAACAGGAAAAAAGTAGTAACAGTGTTTTCTTCCTTTTAACTTCCCCAAACTCATCCAAGTTAATCAATCACCCGTAGGTTCAGACAAGATAGTGGGAAAGTCATTCATCATAACCCGCTTTCCTAAAATTAAAGCAAAATGAAAGGCTTTCTGAAATGCAAACTACTGATCGAGATTCAAATCAGCAACAGCAAACAGACTTAAATTACAAATGTAATTTAATACAAGTATATCTTAAAATCAATCCCTGTTATCAAAGATAAATGCAGAATCTAAATTTATTTCCTAGGTTCAGGGCTGTACAAGTGCTGTAGTAATTCCAAATACTTATATGTCATTACCTTTTCTAGTAGAGAAGAGGTTTCCTGTTAAATTTTCATAAACTTTCTATCATTTAACACTTGGTCTTAGTTCCTCATTTTGAATAAACACAGAAAGGCAATTTTTAGCATTTTAAAAAATGTACTTTTCTCATAAATCATTCAAATTAATTATGGTTACTGATTTTAGATTTCAACGTTTCAAAGGAGTAGCTCAATTTTCATTTTAATATATCACTAGATACTTTTTGGTGTGTATATGTTGTTTTATTCTTACTTTAGGCACTGTAATTATTCACAACATTACAATGATTCTATGCCTAACCTATGCCACAATTATCATGTAAAATAATACCTTCTAAGGTATTATTTGATTCTGTAAATTATATTATGATTGAATTTTTCCTTCAAGATAAATGGCTGGAAGAAAATTTTAAAGCCTGGCAGCACTCCTGCTTTGAGTAGTGTTACTGTATTTTTTTGTCATGCTTAATATTTAAGCTTCTTCTGAACTAGGAAGACAATAGATATTGGAAGCTGCGAATTTTCTCAAACTACATTCTACTCCAACTCCAATTTATTTTGTTCAACATTGAATATTTTTCTTTACAAAAACAGCTATATCTTAGGCTAATTTTTAAAAACAGAATTTCTGCTCTAAAATTAATAACACAGCTAAATGAAGTAACATTTCAATTCAGCTTCACTAGAACTATGCAAAACTAAGTTAAAGTAGACTCAACAACTATTTTAACAGTTTTGGTTGTCTTTTTTTGTTTAATTACCATGCCTTTAGAATGATAAACTTTACATTCTAAAGGACAGCTCAAAAAGGCTGAAAATTCTGGAACTGATAAGCCACCAGGCCACCTCCTGTGCAACTGGAAATGAGAGGGCGACGTTTTATTTGCCTCCATACATTCGTTCGATATCTTTGAGGTAATGGTTCTTCAGTTCCTTCCTTTTCAGTTTGAAGGCATCAGTTACCAAGCCAGTTTCAGGGGTCCATGGCTCTGGGCTTAAGCGAACCTTGATTGGAATTTCAAATCTCTCCAATTTCACTGAGAAAAAGAGAAGAGAAAGAAGAGAAGAGAAGAGAAGAGAAGAGAAGAGAAGAGAAGAGAAGAGAAGAGAAGAGAAGAGAAGAGGAAAGAGAGAAGAGAGAAGGAAGGAGTGAGGAAAAATAGAATTAATAAAATAGGAATTTTGCAGGGTTTACCTAGGCGATGCAGGGGATGAGGCAAACTTATTTAGTGCTATATGAGTTGATAAAGGATACAAATACTTTTTAATATCATTTTGTACTTCTTGAGGTATATATAGGTTGTTTCAATTGGACAATTTTATAGTCGATGTGGTTTTTATTCCAAGAGATACACACACACACATACACACAGACACACACCTGAGAAGTCTTCAAAAAGTGTATAGAAAATGTGTATTATGAAAAAACTATGCATGACTTTCTAAAGGTTTTTGAAGTCTGCTAGTACACACATACACTCCCTCACTTATTTTGTTGTTCCCTCTGCCTGGTATGGTCTTCCCCAATATAGTTGCATGTTTCACTCCCTTATGAGGTATCTGCTCAAATGCCACCTCCTTGGAGAAGACTTCCCTGAGCACTTGTAACAAAAAAGAAGTCCCTTTGTCTCTCCATATCCTTTACACTATGCTGTGAAGTTCAAAGTACTTGTTACCATCCAAGATATTATTTTTGTCTCACCCACTATAATGTAAGCTCCATGGAAGCATAGTAATTGTTTCATCACTGCCATTCATAGGGCTACACTGACAACCTTCAATAAATACATACAAGGTTGTCAATTTATTCCTCAGAAAATGAAATCTCTAGACAGATATGCTTTATAAGCTTTACTATAGATCTAAATATAGATTAAAAAGGGGATTATGGAGCCAACCCCATGGCCTACAGGTTTTGGGGGCCAGATCCCATATTGTTGACTACACAGTCTGAATCCTGACCCTAGCAGCTTGAAGAACATACTGGGCATGTATGCATGTATGTCCCAAATCCCAACAGAATGGAGAAATGGAGAAGGAATTGTGGTGTGACCATCCCTTTTCAAGGAGTGCTTTCTCCCTCTCTCTGTCTCTCCATCTCTCTCTGGCCATCACATGCACTCTGTGGCAATTATAGTTAATTAATTAATTAATTAAAAGGTAGGATCATGAATTTCACACTTTCAAATAATGTAAGAATTGATGCGGCAATACTGTATTTGAGTTACACAACTAAATATGTGTCGAAAGAACTGTAATAAAATAAAGACGTAGAGGTAATAAACACAGTGTTCAATACTTTCTTTTAAGGCTTTTGCCATAGGCCATTTGCACTCACTGGAGAGAGACAGAGACAGTGTTTTTGCCATAGGCCATTTGCACTCACTGGAAAGAGACAGAGACAGTGAGAGGGAAAGTGAAAAATCACCCCTCCTGGGGGATAGCCACACCACAATTCTCTCTCCATTTTCTTCCTGGAATTTTGGGCATATAGACACACACATGCCCCGCATGAGTTTCAAGCTGCTTGGTCCGAGACTTGAACCATGATAGGCCATGTGGAAGTCCAGCGCCTTAACCACTAAACCAACTGCTGTCCTCAGTGTTCAGTAATTTAAAATAACACAGATTATGTTTCATCAAGTTATTTATTGTTAAGACATGATCATCCTTAACATTCTGAAGGACCATTTGCAGTACATTGTCAATCTCAAGGTACATTTGATTTTATATGTGATTATTTGAAATAGCATTTGTAAAGAAACATGTATCTTTGTGTTTAAACAACTACCACTGAACATGCTAGAAGACTTTAGAAACAATTTGGTTTCAGTGGCAAGCATAAAGAACTCAAAATTTGTGGCAGTTCTTATTCTAGTACTAGTCCGAGTTTTATAAAAGTTTGGCTGAATTAGTGAGGTTCTCATTAAAGTGAAAGGAAAAAAGTTGAGTGTGAAAAATAATGCCTGAACAGGTACTAACAGAACCTAAAACTTTCGCAAATGAACCATTTCTTACTTTGCTAACACATTACAGCTCAGTTATGCAGAGGAGCCTGAAATAAAGCTCTCTGCTCTCAAGGCCACATTTGGAGCTCAAGTAAAAAGTTAAATTCTCAACTAGAGATTTGGCTCTCAAAACTTTAATTTTATTTTCCTTAGTTGCATAAGTCCTATTCCTGAAACACTGACAAAATTGGGATAAGGCAAGTACATTAATTTAGCTGCATACAAGCAAATTGAAGCAAAGCTTCCTATATTTAATCTCCATTAGCTAAATTCCTATTTAAAGCAAAAAACAAACTACCAGAAAATGTTGCTTTATGGGTTTCAGTTTGGAAACTCCTAAATGTTATCTAGTACCCCAAGTCACAGAGAGCAATTAACAATTGCAGTTTCCTATAAACTGAATACAGAAATTGCTAAAAAGGAAGAAAGTTTAGAGGAAGGAAAAACAAAAATGGTTTTACATGTGGCATTTTTATGTGAATTAACTAGAACATCATGAAATGTGACCTGAAGGTGGCAGCAAATGTCAATTTTTACAGTTGTTATGAATTGGTTAAATCAACCCAAAATATTACTTTGCATTCTTATGTTACTACCTGTACCTTACACTTATATTTAAAACATGAAGAGACCTGCTATGAAAGATGTGTAATTTCAGATATATCTGCTGAATATATACAAGACTATTTTATACTTTTTTGCATAAATCTCTGAAATTACCATTTAAGTGAAAGATTAGCAAGACAATTTTTTTTGTGGCGTAAAACACGTTTCTCATTTATATATTTAGCTCATGATTGGCATTCATTAATTGAATAATGAAATTCAATTCATGAATTGAATTCAATTACATGTCTTACTGTAAGCACAGGGAAGTTATGGGGGCCTACTGGATCCTAGGATCTTATTCTATAATCTACCAGATTGTATCCAGCTTGACTCCCTATTGTTCCTTTCTACACAAGTAAGTACACATTATTCAAGTAACATTCTACTCCATTAGTACATTCCAGAAGTGACTAAGAATAACTGTAGTGCACCTCTTATGTTAGCCTACTGGCTGAAGTACTTTCTGAAATGCTAGGTTTAAAGAAAAATCAGGGTTGGTTTCAAAGAAAGTTCTAGGGACCTGGTGATGCCACTGGACTCCCATGTAGTCAACAGCAGTTCAAGTCCTAGCCCGGTGGCTTAAAATTCATGCAGGGTGCATGTGTGTATATGTTCAGAATCTCAACAGGAGAATGGAGAAGGGACTGTGGTGTGGCTATCCTCCCTGGGGGGTGATTTCTTACTTTGTCTCTCTGGCAAGTGCATGTGCAATATAGCAAAAATATCTCTCAAAAAATAAATAAAGTTTTCTCAATAATACTACAACAAATCCATCTTAAAGAAAATATTAAGTCCAAACTATATGATATAAAATAAGTAACTTTCCAATCTGACTATGTTAATAGGTAATAGTTATTTAAAACTTCACAGTGTAGAGTTCAGAAAGTTCTTGGGGAAAAATTAGCAAATAGTTGAACTGAAAAAACTATTACCATGAACTATATTTTAAAACGAAAATGAAACGTAAGTAATTTTAAAAATAAACAGAAATACGGGCCAGTAGGTGGCATAGTGATTAAGGCACTGGATTCCCACATGGCCACCTGCGATCCGAGTCCTAGATCCAGTGGCTTGAACCTCATGCTGGTCGTGCACACATGTGTGCTCAAAATCCCAGGAAGAGAAGGGATTACAGTGTGGCCATCCCCCAAGGGGGTGTTTTTTCACTTTCCCTCTCACTGTCTCTCCAGCGAGCACACACACCCTTATGGCAAAAACCTTAAAAAGAAAAAACAGAAGTAATTATAGCTTAGTTAGGGAAACAGGTTATGCATATATCTTTGGTAGAAATATAAACCAATAGAGTTTTTCCAGGGGGAAAAAGAACAATTTGGCAATGGGGAAAAGGCCTTTAAAAAATATATTTTCTGTTTCTAGGAATTCATACTAAGAAAATAATTACTTAAAAACAAGTAAACATGATATGTGTGTCATTTGTTTACAGTTGGGGGGAAAGTAGAACTCATCTAAATAGTCAACAACAGGGATAAGCAGACACCTATATATTGGAATACTATTTGACATTTAAAAATGAAAATGTAATTCTGTATCTACTCACTTAGGAAATGTCAGTGATGTTGATAGGTTAAAGATACTTTATCATCTACCTACCCAAATATAACTACTAAGTGATTCTTAGTTTCTTTTTAAAATTTTCTGCCTTGTCCTTTATTTTATAACATATTTTCATTTTTTAAGAGAAAATGAGTTAAAAATTAGGTTAACAGCTCCCAAATAAACATGAAAAATATGTAGAGTATTCCTGCTCTCCATGAAAAATAACTAAAATATTTAATATAGTTTTTCAATGGAAAAAGGTATTGACCACAAGGAAAACAATGAAATGAGAAAGAAAGAGGGCACTGGACGAGAGTTCAACAAAACACTGGAAGACAAAAAGCACACAAACTAGTGGTAATTGACTAACTGCCAAGAGAACTAAAACAACTGCCAAAAGAGAAAGGATGTCAACAAGAAGCAAATTGACCTCACGCTAGTGCCAAGTGCCCTGGGAAGCCATGCCTCTGAAGACAGAGATGACAGGGAAGTTTCGGTTTTCTGCCTGTTTAGAGGACAATTTCCCCTCATCCTATGCTGTTCTTCATCCAGGCTGGAAATAAGTTTACTTTTTGGAAAAACTCAAGTAGAGAAAGACAGAGACAGACACTCTGGACTCCAGAACATTAGGCATGACAGAGTAAGGAAGCAAGGCTGAACACAGGAGGAATTAGAGTGTTATACACACAAACACCCACACGCAAAACCCCTAACCTCCTTTTGGCTACCCAAATACTGGTAGTCAGTTTAATATCACTTAGTAAATAGACAGGAGAAATGGAATGAACTGAGGGAAAAGATACTTACATTTGAATAACTTTTCTAAAAAGTTAACCTTTCTGGCCAGTTTTTTTTTTTTTTTTTTTCCTAGAGGTTTTTGCTATAGGGCGCATGCACTCACCAGAAAGACAGAAGAAAGACAGAGAGAGACAGAGAGACAAAAAGCAAGAAATTGCTCCCCAGTGGGGATGGCCACACTACAATCCCTTCTCCTCCATTCTCCTGTCAGGATTTTGGGCACACATGCACACACACACACCCGGTGTTGAGTTTAAGCCACTGGATTTGGGACTCGAGCCACAGTTGACTACATGGGAGTCCAGCGACATAGCCATTACACCAACTGCTGGTCCTGCCAGCCCATTTTTTAGTGCCTCATTCTTAACTATGAATGGATAATCAAGGATTAGCAGATATTTGGGAGTTTATGACCAAAATAAGCATAAAATATAACTTGGAGAAAATGGAGACAATCACAGGAGAAGAAAGCTATATAAAAGGAGTCCAAGACATGGACTTAACCTAATCAATGGATGAATAGATAAAGATAATGTTGCATATAAATATAATGGGAGGATTGAATATCAGGGATTGATGCATTTGTAAATGAAGTAAGATTAGAAGAGCAGAAAGAGGAGAAAAGAAGACATCTGAGGATGAAAAGGAACAGTCAAAGAAAGAATTAAAACAATCTCTGGAATATAATTTGGATCAAGAAATAGTCGGGCGTGGTGGCGCCTGCCTTATGGCAAGAAATAAATAGAGTGCCACCAGATGGTAGATTTTCACACGGCTGACTGCGGTTCGAGTCTCAGACCTGGTGGCTTGAAAATCATGCCCAGCACCTGTGCACGCATGCCCAAGATCCTGGGAGGAGAATGGAGAAGGGATTATGGTGTGCCATCACCCCTGTGGAGTTGATTTCTCACTCTCCCTCTACTGTCTCCGCTTCTCTCTCTCTGGTAAGTGTGCACATTCTAAAGCAAAAACCTCTTAAAAAAAAGAAGAAATAAAAAATGGTGATTTAGAGAAAGAGAAGACTGGATTTAAGAACTCTTGGAAATGACAAGAATGAAGTTAAATGAATATGAGGAGAAATTAGTTTCCAAGGAGATTTAAAAGCTGATCAATTTGAAATAGATATCCATTTTAATAAGCTAAAACTTAAGACTAATGACCTTATAGCAAAACTTCTGCAGGACTTACCACCTTTCAAACAATACAGAAGGAATGTGTAAAACTCGAGAGAGAACTAAAGTTGGAACAAGATATAGTAAACCACAAAAGGCATACGTAAATAAATATGGTAGACATGTTATAGTAGAAGAGGATAAATGGGAGACTGAAGGAAGAGCAAGATAGGATATAGCAGAAAAACTAAAAGAAGTAAGTCTATTTTTACAGGCAGAAACAGCAGCTCAATAAAACTTAGAGCAGTTAAGAGAAAGTAAGTATGCTTCAATAAAAAGTCAAATGGGGGGACCAGCAGTTAGGGTAATGGCTATGTCGCTGGACTCCCATGTAGTCAACCACGGTTAGAGTCCCGGACCCGGTGGTTTAAAACTCACGCCGGGGGCATATGCAAGCATGCCCAAGATCCCAAGAGGAGAATGGAGGAGAAGGGACTGCAGCGTGGCCAACCCCCTGGGGTTGATTTCTCGCTTTCTGTCTGTCTCTGTCTGTCTGGCCAGTGCACGTGCCCTATGGCAAAAATCTCTCCAAAAAAAAAGTCAGATGGAACTCAGAATTAAAGATTGGGAATCCAAAATCTTTAAAATAAGAGGTTCTTAAGATTGTAATAAAAAAAAGAATTGGAAAGATATAAGAAACTTATCTAGAAGAATCACAGATTAGAAACTCATTATCACATAAACTGAACAAATGCAGCAGGAA